>NC_056504.1:1137901-1150066 GCF_014905685.2 Nematolebias whitei
CCCCCCCCCCCCCCAAAAAAAAAAACAACAATCCCAGTCCACAAGCATCTTCATTCATAGCACGTTTACTTGTATTTTCATGTTACGAAACATGTTCACATTATTTATTGACTGTATCTAAAAATATCAAATATATTTTAAATTTAAAATATATGAAACAATGCAATATAAAATACAATGAAATATATTATATTATTGTATATACTAGGTCATCAAATCAGTGTCAGCTGAGTCTGTCAAATAGGTTGCTTGTAGGGATTTTTAAGTTCCAGCAGGTGTCAGTATTCAGTGACACAGTACTGACACAGTATCAATACAGTGTGGCAATGTGTTGAAACACTTCATGATGCCTCATCCACCCATCACTAGTGAACAGCAAGGTCCAAACTGTGAGAAGGGGCAGAGAAAACAAACATGATTAATTTCTGCTTGAATCAGAGACCGACAGGCTATAACACAACTACCGTTGGTAGGCAAAGTTCCAGCACCTGCAGAATGGCCCCTGAAACTTCTTATAAAAATTTAAAAAATCATTTGTCCCTACATCAATCAGATTGTTAAACAAAGTAGGTATATAGTTTTTTGTTATGCACTGATGCTCTGGTCTCATTGTTGTGTTGTTTACTTGCTGGAATGTATGTGGGAATGTGCAACATGTGTTTTTATTGAATTGTGTGATTTTTTTAATAGGTGTTTTATATTGTATGCATTTTATGTGTATTTTATTAGGGGGTTCACATGATTTTATTGGTTGTAGTGTATTTAATTGTGGAAGTAGCTTTGTTAGCGCACAATGTCCATGACAAATTTCCCCTCGGGGACAATAAAGTATACATCTATCTATCTACATCTATCTTAGGTCCTTTTCACACTAGATAGTCCGGTAGACTCGGTTCGGTTCGGGACCAATATTCATGAGCTTTTGTTTACATTTGAGCTGGTGCGTTTGCAGTCACACTGCACTGTGCAGTCGAGTCAACCTGTTGAACCAACCTATTCCCCTGCTCGCCTGTGGGGGCGCTGCACCAAGAACTACTGAAAGAAACGACACAAAACCTCTGAAGACACGTCTTCTTCTTCTGTAAATAAAAATAAAAACAAAGTGGCATCAAGTTTTAGCAGTTTTAAGAGTTATATTTTGTCAATTTTCAAAAATGGACTTAGCATGAGCAGAAGATGAGACAGAAGACCATGGAGAATATTGTTTTTCCACACAAGGCAGCTGACGGCTCCATATGAGGTCAGAGCAATGCGTGTTTGTTTACCCTGCGGAGCGGGGCTCGGTCTGTTTACATTCACACTGCACTCGAACCGCGCTGGAGTTCGCGTCTACCGGACCGAGACCTAGGTTTTAGCCCAGGCCAGAGTTCGCCTTTTTGTTCCGTGACAGAGTTCGATGGCGCGTTCACACCTCCCTAAACGAACCAGACTTTCAAGGAAAACGAGCTAGAGTTTGATTAAAGTGGACTAAACAGGGCTAGTGTGAATGCACCCTTATACTCCTCCTGTGGGTTGAGTTGATTTTCAGCAGCTGCTGCCAATTAAGAGTGCTGAGGAGAGAGAGAGAGAGAGAGAGAGAGAGAGAGAGAGAGAGAGAGAGAGGCAGGAGAACTCCTACAATCACACCTCACGTGTTTGTTAAGGTCTTTGTTAATCTAATTCACAGATGATATCTTACCTCAACTTTATAACCCGAACCCCACACTCTCTTTGAATTGAGAAAGCTTCTCGGATGAGAAGCGAAACGTTTTCTATTACAAATAAAGTCCAGTGGTTTTTGTTGTGAACTTTTTTTAATTTACCATGTCCTGGATGACTGAGAATCTTCACCAGCAAATAATAATATTATATTTCTCCTTCTGTTCTTCTACACAGTATAACTCCTACCCACTTGATTATCTTGCACCAAAAACATCAAGATTTATTCTCATTCCCTGTCAAATTCTGGTCCAGAAAATTTTTTAAACTCATCTTCCAAACTACAGTTTGCTCTTGCTGAGGTCAGATGCTTTTACCTTCCCCTCCCTCTCCACTTTGCTTTGCTGCTCTGTCTGTCTGGGAAACTGCTTCTTAGCCTCTCTTGCATATCTTCCAAACCATAATTATGAACTTGTTTTGATCAGTTGGTCCCTCAACACAACTGATAACATTTCTTCGAAGAGAAGACAGGCTTTAGGCAAGCCGATTTGCCCTGTTGGCACACACGCAGCTGGATATCTCATCGACTTGGAAAACTTGATGATGTGTCTATTGCTGCTGCCATTTGTGGATTTTAAGGACGCATATTTAATTGGATTTTCAATAACTGGTTCCTGCTTTTTGGATTCAGCTGGTTGCTGGTTTTAGCTACAATCAAGGAAGTCGTCGGCAGCAAATTGGGACCCAATCACGCTGTTTGCCTTATGATGGCTTGGTTTGTGCCTCGAGTACTCAGACTTAATATATTTGGGCAGAATGGATCAGATCTCAGGGATTTTACTCAGGCACACTGTATAACATTGTGTCATCATTTCAGGACTCTTGAATTCTCATAGGCGTTATCCTTGGCCATTCCGTGACATCCCTCAAGAATGTTTATGGATCTCATCGGCAGAAACTGGCTGATTATTCCATCCTTATCAGAACTCTTACATTGCCCTCAAGAGTGTCCATGAATCATTGCTCACCACTCTCGTCGTCTCTCCCCTCTGCGGAATGTCTACGTCACTATGTGCTTGTTTGTACGAGGTGTTTTTTTTAATATTGGAGTTTTTCTTCTCAGCCAAGAAGAAAAAGTCTGATAGGATTTTTTTCGCCTCCGATTCCTACATGTGTCCAGTTTCATTACGTTTTGTCTGTCTAAACCAGGGGTGGGCAATTATTTTTTCCATGGGGCCACATGAGAAACAGAAAATATTGTGGAGGGCCGGCCAAAAGGCTGATCTCAATTCTGCATAATATTAACTCTATTTCTTTATAAAAAGCAGTAAATAGCATTGTTTTGACAAGCTGGTAAGAGTACATGTTATAATTAAGCAATGAAAACATGAGGTTGCCGTCCAAAAAAATGTAATTTATTCAAGCGAATTTCCCAAAACAATGGGAATGGCAATAAATCCCTAAAACAACATCATAAAAACACACAACACGTGCAAATAAAAATAACCACAATACAATTAAAATCATGCACAACTCAACCATCAAAACATCATTTAAAACTTCTTACATTTTTAAGTTGTTTTTTCTTGTTCAGTGAGAGAAATCTAGTCTCCTGGGCTTTAACGAGTGCATCAAAATCAGGTTGAATGTCTGAGGTGGAGATGCGAAGCACAGCTGACAGATGATCGTCAGAGAGAGATGATCTGTACCTGGATTTCGTGAACTTCATCATTGAAAATGTTTGTTCACATATGTAGGTAGAGCCAAAGAGAACCAACATCTTCTGAGCATGTCTCTTCATGTTTGGAAAGTTCTCCTCTTTGAGAGAAGAGTAGAAATCCAGTAGAGATCCTGATTTAAAGAGCTCTGCCAGTACTGCATCAGACTGCAGATCAATGAGTTCCAGCTGAACATCACTGGGTGCATTATCCACACTGCAGGTGAAGGGAGAGGAAATCATGTGCATTTCATCCTCGATTGTTCTGAGATCTTCAAATCTCCTTGAAAACTCACAATGCAATGCTCCTAACATGGAGGAGTACCTGCGGAGGTGATCGGCTGATGGTGTGACTTCTTTCAGGGTTTGCATGTGAGTGAGATTGTTGCTCTCCAGTTGGCTTGAAAGAAACAGCATCTTTTTCATGAAAGCCTTCACCAGGGTGTGCATTTCATGACCAAAAAGGCCCCTGCCTTGCAGTTTGGTGTTCAGGTCATTCATCAGTGCTGTCACATCAACAGCAAATGCAAAATCTGCCCTCCAGTCCTCATCTGAGAGCTCTGGGATGTCTTTGCCTTTCATCTCACAAAACTCTCGAATCTCTGTTTTCAGGTCCCAAACTCTTTTTAGCACTTTGCCCAGGCTGAGCCACCTGACAGGTGTGTGGTAGCCGATGTCACTATGCTCAGACTCATGGTCCTCCAAAAGTGCGACAAACTGTCTGTGATTCAATGCCCGTGCCCTCATGAAGTTTACTATGTTAGTAACAACATTAATAACATGGTTAATTTTTAGCACTGACTTGCACAACACATGTTGGTGTATAATACAATGCAAAAATACCAATTCCTGATCTGAGTCGATTTCAGCCACTTTATCTCGCATACGTTTTAAAAGTCCCACATTTTTCCCTGTAAGATTTGGACAACCGTCCGTTGTGACACCTGCCAGTCTGTCCCATTTCAGTCCCAGTGTGTCCATGCACGCATTCACCTCCATGAAGAGATCGCTCCCTGTAGTCGTCCCTTTCATCGATCGCATTGCTGCCAGCTCCTCCGTAATCTTGAAGTCCGGAGTGATCCCGCGGACAAATACGAGTAACTGGGCTGTGTCACGGACATCACAGCTTTCGTCCAAAGCCAAGGAGAAAAAGTCAAAACTTGCCACTTCACGTTGCAGCTGAAGCTCCAGATTCCACGATATGTCCTCAACCCTTCTCGTCACGGTTCGCCTGGAGAGCGGGACTTTCTCAAATGCTTCTTTTTTTTCAGGGCATATTAAAGCTGCGGAGTCCACCAAGCACTCTTTGATAAACTCCCCCTCCGAGAATGGCTTACTGTTTTTAGCGATTTTGTGAGCTATCACAAAGCTGGTCTTGGTTGCTGCATCCCTGGATGTGTGAAGCTTGGTAAAAAAGCCTTGCTGCTTTTGCAGTTTAGCTAGCAAAGCTTCCGATGTCCGCGCCTTTTCAGCGTCAGTCATGTTCTTGTATTTCTCCCCGTGTTTCGTCTCGTAATGCCGACTCAAATTGTAGTCCTTAAACACGGCGATCTGCTCCCCGCAAACTAAATACACGGCTTTACCCCTGACTTCAGTAAATAAATACTTAGCAGTCCATTTTTTGTTGAAAACCCTGCATTCTTCATCTTCCTTTCTTTTTTTAGCATAAGCAGACATTTCTGAGGGCTGAAGTCGTCTTGTGACTTGCTAGTGACAACGATCAAATCACGCGCATGTCTCAATATACGCTTTGCGTCATCATGTACGTAAATAAAAAAAACTTCAAAATAAAAGCATTGCAGCTTCAGTCCATGCATCAGGTAAAATAAGAAAATATGTTTATTTTGTAATTTCCAATTAACATTGCACGGGCTGGTCAGAGTCAATCAAAGGGCCGCATGCGGCCCGGGGGCCGTACAATGCCCAGGTTTGGTCTAAACAGATCTCACTTGTAAATGAGTCTTCTAGGCTCATTGTGACTTATCTGTCTAAATAAAGGTTGAAAAAAAATGCTCAGTCCACGTTCTAAAAAAAAAAAGGATTTTATGTAAGCATAGCACTTGCTTTATTGTTTCTTCTCTCCTTTCTTTAGGTCTAGATGGTGGAAGAACATTCTTCAATGCCGTAAAGGAGGGAGATACTGTGATCTTTGCAAGTGATGATGAGCAGGACCGTATTTTATGGGTTCAGGCCATGTACAGGGCCACCGGACAGTCCCATAAACCAGTGCCTCCCACCCAGGTCCAGAAACTCAATGCCAGGGGAGGCACAGCACCACAGCTTGATGCACCCATCTCTCAGTTCTGTAAGTTTTTTTTTCTTGTCCTTATTCTTCAGTTATCATCATCAACATCAACTTTATTTATAAAGTGCTTTAACAGCAGCCACAACTGAAACAAAGCGCTGAACATCAGTTTAAAACAAGACAAAAGAAAGTATAAAAACAAAGCTACACAGCCAAGCACACACTGAATTAAAAACTCAGTTTAAAACACAATAAAATGACGAGTTAAACAGATAAAATCAATACTAATAAAAATGAAATAAAATCAAGGCTCAGTTGGTTGAAGGCCAATGAGTAGAAATGAGTTTTCGTATGAGTTTTAAAAATGGACAGTGAAGGGGCCTGTCGAATGTGCAAAGGGAGAGCTTTCCTTAATTTAGGGGCACTAACGGAGAAGGCCCTGTCTCCTCTAAGCATCCTCGTACTCTTGGGAATGACCAGAAGGAGCTGGTCAGAGGACCTGAGTGACCGAGGTGGAGTGTAGTGGTGGAGAAGCTCTGTTAAATGGGGGGGGGGGGGGGGTCAAGGCTGTTTAAAACCTTAAAAATGAACATACAAATTTTAAAATGAACTCTAAAATACATGGGCAGCCAGTGGAGAGAAGCCAGGACAGGGTGATGTGCTCCCTTTTACGTGTTCCTGTTAAAAGATGTGCGGCAGCATTTTGCACCATCTGCAGATGTGTGAAGACTGGCTGACTTCGAGATAGAGGGAGTTACTGTAATCCAGCCGTGATTAAATGAAAGCATGGATTACTGTTTCAAACTGTTGCCTTAAAATAATAGATTTTACCTTTGCCAAATTTCCCAAATGATAAAAACCAGACTTGACTGTGGCCCTACCATTGATCCCTGAGGAACCCCACATAAAAATGAAACTTTCATATATTTCAGATTCTTTGCACACCAACTGAAATATTTCAGGTCTTTAATTGTTTTAATACTGATGATTGTGGCATACAGCTCATGAAAACCCAAAATGCCTGTCCCAAAAAATGAGCATATCATGAAAAGGTTCTATAAACAAGCTATTAACCTAACCATCTTAATCAACGACGTAACTCTAAACACCTGCAAAAGATTCCTGAGGCTTTTAAAAACTCCCAGCCTTGTTCATTACTCAAAACTGCAATCATGGGTAAGACTGCCGACCTGACTGCTGTCCAGAAGGCCATCATTGACACCCTCAAGCAAGAGGGTAAGACACAGAAAGAAATTGCTGAACGAATAGGCTGTTCCCAGAGTGCTGTATCAAGGCACCTCAGTGGGAAGTCTGTGGGAAGGGAAAAGTGTGGCAGAAAACGCTGCACAACGAGAAGAGGTGACCGGACCCTGAGGAGGATTGTGGAGAAGGGCCGATTCCAGACCTTGGGGGACCTGCGGAAGCAGTGGACTGAGTCTGGAGTAGAAACATCCAGAGCCACCGTGCACAGGCGTGTGCAGGAAATGGGCTACAGGTGCTGCATTCCCCAGGTCAAGCCACTCTTGAACAAGAGACTGCGTCAGAAGCGCCTGACCTGGGACTGCTGCTGAGTGGTCCAAAGTTAAGTTCTCTGATTACAGTAAATTTTGCATTTCCTTTGGAAATCAAGGTCCCAGAGTCTGGAGGAAGAGAGGAGACACAGAATTCACATTGCTTGAGGTACAGTGTCAAGTTTCCACAGTCACTGGGGCGTCATGTCATCTGCTGGTGTTGGTCCACTGTGTTTTATCAAGGGCAGGGTCAATGCAGCTAGCTATCAGGAGATTTTGGAGCACTTCATGCTTCCATCTGCTGAAAAGCTTTATGGAGATGAAGATTTCATTTTTCAGCACGACCTGGCACCTGCTCACAGTGCCAAAACCACTGGTAATTGGTTTACTGACCATGGTATTACTGTGCTCAATTGGCCTGCCAACTCTCCTGACCTGAACCCCATAGAGAACCTGTGGGATATTGTGAAGAGAAAGTTGAGAGACGCAAGAACCAACACTCTGGATGAGCTTAAGGCCGCTATCGAAGCATCCTGGGCCTCCATAACACCTCAGCAGTGCCACAGGCTGATTGCTTCCATGCCACGCCGCATTGAAGCAGTCATTCATGCAAAAGGATTCCCGACCAAGTATTGAGTGCATAGCTGAACATGATTATTTGAAGGTTGGCGGTTTTTTTTTTTGAAAGATTTGAAGCTCTCGACCTTGACCTCTCTAAGTGTCTTTAAGAATCTGTTGGACACCTGGCAGGGTCCAATGCTGACATGTTCCTGTTTTTAGTTTTTCTACATTTGTCTTGGAATCTAGCTGTTTTTTGTTTTGTTACCTTTTCCTTTTAGCCATCCTATTTGTTAAAAAAAAAAAAAAAAAAAAAAAACTGTAGTATGCTTGTTTATAACTGTTTTATTGTTGTTGCTGTTGTCCATTGTTGTCATCTTTCTTTGTTGAAATCAGGTCTCTCTTGTAAATGAGTCCACGAGGCTCACTGGGATTTACCTGTAGAAATAAAGGTTGATTGATTGATTGTATTAAAAACACTTGTCCTTCATTGGTGGGATAAAATATGCTAATTTTTTGGGACAGGCATTTTGGGTTTTCATGAGCTGTATGCCATAATCATCAGTATTAAAACAATTAAAGACCTGACATATTTCAGTTGGTGTGCAATGAATCTGAAATATATGAAAGTTTTTATTATTTTATCATTTTTATCATTACATTATGGAAAATAATGACCTTTATCACAATATGCCATTTTTTTTTTAGAAGGACCTGTATTGGATGATATTTCACAAAGCTTTAAATGTTGGAATAATGTAGGGGGCGCACTGGATTCAAAAGTTAAACAACAATATCAGTGTGTCTAGAAGTGCTCACTGATCGCGTACCCAAAATGTGGCGTAGCTCGGATGATATATCACTGAGATATAACTGATTAAATAATTTAGGGGGCACACTTGAGTCATATGTTAAACCACAATATCAATGTGTGTATACTTGCTCACTGATTATGCATAAAAAAATCTAGTTCCGATCGGTTCATGTATCACTGAGATATAAGTGTTGGAATAATGTAGGGGGTGCACTGGAGTCAAAAGTTAAAAAACAATACCAATGTGTCTAGAATTGTTTACTAATGAAGCATCCAAAATCTGGTTCAGATCAGATGATATATCACTGAGATATAGCTTTTGGAATAATCTAGGAAGCACACTAGAGTCAAATGTTAAATAACAATACCAATGTGTCTAGAAATGCTCGCATATGACGCCCCAAAAATCTGTTGCGGATAGGATTATGTATCATTGAAACATAACTGTTGGAATAATGTAGGGGGCGGACTAGAGTCATATGTTAAACCACAATATCAATGTGTCTAAAAATTCTCACTGATGATGCACAATAAATCTGGTGCAGATTGGGTGTTGTATCACTGAGCTATAACTGTAGGAATAATGTAGGTGGTGTTTTGGAGGCTATTGGCCACTTATGAATACATGTTCAAAGGGCGGATAATGATCGATCATAGTGATTTTTGTGCACCTTGGCTGAAATCTGTGCAATTTAGAGCCAAATGTATTGCAACGACGTCACTTCTTAATTCACCACGCCCACATCCTCAAGCAAAAACAGTTTGTGCTTTAAATCAAGTCAGACCATCTTATCTGTCTTCTAACACAGGATCATCCTGATTAGGTTCAATGGTGTAAAAGACGGAGCATTCCAAGTTTAAAAAGAGACTTCCTGTTCCCAGGAGCAGGGCTTTGATGACGTCAAAATATGCCAAGTTTCGTGCATTTCGGTCTTTTATTGTGAAAGTTATAGTCCAACATTTTTCAGTCAGGTAATCTGGACAGTTTCTTTTTTTTTTTTTGTGCTGAAACGTTTCGCCTTCGGTCCGGAAGACTTCATCAGTCAAGGAAACACACAACAAAACTGATTCTTCCTCCAACATCTTACTCCAAAGTGGAACAAGCCAGTTCTGCTTGTGATAAGATGGTCTCTTTGGCACGCCCCCTCCTCCATTGCCGGCCCTTTTCCTTGTTGACAGTCTTGTCAAACTGGTTGAAAACACCAAAGTCCATGCTCAATAATCCAGGTATACATTCTGAAAAATGTTGGATTGTACCAGTTTGACAAGACTGTCAACAAGGAAGAGGGTCAGCAATGGAGGAGGGGGCATACCAAAGAGACCATCTTATCACAAGCAGAACTGGTTTGTTCCACTTTGGAGTAAGCTGTTGGGGGAAGAATCAGTTTTGTTGTGTGTTTCTTTGACGGATGAAACCTTCTGGATCGAAGGCGAAATGTTTCAGCACAAAAAAAGAAACTGGCCGGATGATCTGACTGAAAAATTTTGGATTATATACCTGGATTATTGAGCATGGACTTAGTTATTAAGGGTATTACATTTACCAAAGCTGATGACTTCAGTTTTATTTTCATTTAAACTCTGAAAATTTAGTTTTAACCAGACTTTAATGTCATTTAGACAGTTCAAGTGTGGATCCAGTGGACTGACCCTGTCTGACTCAATCGGAAGGTATAACTGATCAGCAAAGCAATGAAAAGGGATGTGTTTTCTAAAAATGGACCCCAAAGGCAACATGTAGAGATTAAAAAGCAGTGGACCTAAAATAGACCCTTGAGGGACCCCACAGATCAGAGGAGCTGAAGATGAAGAATATGCCCCTAAATAAATAGAAAAACTCCTGTCAGCCAGGTAGGAGCTAAACCCGGATAAAACGGTGCCTTTGATACCGACCATCTTCTCCAGTTGTGACACCAAGATGTTGTGGTCCACAGTATCAAAGGCAGCAGAAAGGTCTAAAAGCACTAAAACAGCAGAGCTTCCTGCATCAATAGTTAAAAGAAGGTATTTAAAAGAAAGGGCTGTCTCTGTACTGTGACCTGATTTAAAACCTGACTGGAATTTTTCACTAATGCTGTTGGCAGTTAAAAAACTCTTAAGTTGGTTAAAAACAACTTTATCTAAAATGTTTGACAGAAAAGGCAGTTTAGAAATAGGTCTGTAATTTAAGAGCAGTGTTGGGCCGAGGTTTTTCTTCTTTATGAGAGGCTGCACCACAGCATGTTTAAAAGTAGCTGGAACACAGCCTGATGACAGGGACATGTTAATCAGGACAAGAACTAATGGACCAAGAGTGTTCAAAACTTCTTTAAACAGACGAGAGGGAACACAGTCCAGAGGTGAATTAGAAGGCTGCATGTGGTCCACGATGTCCTTTAAAACAACTAAAGTCACCTGCTCAAACTGTTCAAAGGAGGCTGCGGATGGAGGAAATGAGGAGGGGTCTGTGTAAAGGTGTGTTGAGGAGGGTCTCAGAGCAGAGATTTTATCTATAAAAAACTTTGAAAACTGTTCACACAGTGCAGGAGATTCAACAACATGAGCAGCATCACAAGGATTCACAACAGAGTTAAAAACATTAAAAAGAACCCGAGGTCTGTGACTGTTGTTTGAAAGCACGTTAGATAAAAAAGCAGCTTTAACAGCTCTCTGATCATTTGACAAACTGTCTTTAAAGATGTCCAGGGAAACCTGCAATCTGTCCTTACTCCATTTCCTCTCAGCTCGTCTGCACTGGCGTCTGAGTGCGCGGGTGGATTCGCACAGCCACGGCTGATGTGACTTCTTTTTGGTTTTCAGAAGAGCAACAGAATTCAGAATGTCAGTGCACGTATAACTAAAAAGATCAGTAAACTCATCCACGTTGGACACAGAGCAGAACTGAGGCTTGCAGGAGACAGAATCATTAAAGCCGGTGGAGAAGTGCAGTGCAGTGTTTGAATAATTGCATGTGCAGAATGCACAGATGGTCCAGCCCATTCCTTCCTGCCAGAGACCACCGCAGTGAACAGAACTGGTAGATGGTCTGATAAAAGAGCTCCACAGATTTCCACAGTTGACACATTTATCCCATAAAACAGCACAAGATCCAGTGTGTGTCATTTTTCATGAGTTGCACCTGTGACAGACTGCGTGAAATTAAAAGAGTCAACAATGTTCATCAAATCTCTGACCAGAGGTCCAGCCTTGCAACAGACATGAATGTTAAAATCTCCAACTATTAAAAGACGGTCATAGCGTAGCATAAGTCCTGTCATAAAATCAATAAAATCTTTAATAAAATCCGTACTGTGTTTAGGTGGCTGTTGTTAAGGTCTGTGGATGATGTCAAAGGCGAACGGTTTGAAGCAAGGACTAAACTTGAGGTAAAAAACAATTATATTTATTGGTTCAGGTGTAGCTGGTAAACTCAAACTCAGGATGGATCCACTTTGGGAATAGAGAGGAGATTGGTGGTGAACGACAATTTGTCTTGAGAGGAGATTTTGGAAATGTAGATAGTAATCCAAAAATAAGCTTACTTGTCGTTGTTGTTCCAGGAGCATGAGAACAGGAGACAGGATCCAAATCCAATAATCCACGGTGCGATCAGGTGAGTATATTAACGAGTGTATTTACAAAAACACCAAGGGAGTCGGGGTGGAGGTGAGGAGAAACCAGGAACCAGGTGAGGCACACAGGA
>NC_056504.1:1150076-1162579 GCF_014905685.2 Nematolebias whitei
TTGAAGTCAGCCAGCCAGTAGTCACAGGAACATGGAGCTTGGTAGAAACTTTGCTCTGGCACTGATCTGGAGTGAGGCTCCAGATTAAATAGCTCCTCCACCTGGTCCAGGTAATGAGCAACAGCTGTGGAAAGATAATTAGAAAAAACACAAACAACAGAGAAAGGAGGGGTAGAGGAGCCAACCTCTATAGTACCTCCCCCCTAACTATCGTCTCAGGACGATGACATCATCCGTTTTTCTGGATGGTCTCGAAAAAACGCCTCTATCATCCTGGGGTCCAGGATGAAAGACCTCGGGATCCATGACCTGTCTTCAGGTCCATAACCTTCCTAATGGACCAAGAACTGGAAACCCCTACCCCGTCTTCTGGAATCCAGGATACGGTTGATCCTATATGCCGGGTGGTTGTCGACCAAAAGGGGGGCTGGGGGGGGTGAGCCGGTGGGAGGGTTGAGCGGGCTGACTGAAACTAGTTTTAAGTTAGAAACGTGGAAAGTTGGATGGATCCTCATGGATGGTGGTAACTTGAGCCTGACTGCAGAGGGGTTTATGATCTTGTCAATAGTGTAGGGGCCAATGTACCTGGGGGCCATCTTGCGAGAGGTGTCCTTTAGACTGATGTCTCTGGTGGAGAGCCATACTGATTGGCCCACCTTGTAGTCCGGGGCTTGAGAGCGATGTCTGTCAGCCGATTCCTTGTTCCATCCGGCAGTCCTTGACAGTGCCTCTCTAGCCTGAATCCAAACTGTCCTGCATCGGTCCATGTGATCCTTGACTGACGGAACCAGGATTTCAGTCTCCAACAGAGGAAATAGGGGGGGCCTGTATCCAAGGGAAACCTCGAAAGGTGTTAGGCCAGTAGCGGATGAGGTTAGAGTATTGTGTGCATATTCCACCCAGAGCAAGTGTTTTGACCAGTCAGATGGGTTCTTCTCAGACACGCACCTAAGGACGGCCTCCAACTCCTGATTGCATCTCTCCGACTGTCTGTTCGATTGTGGATGGTATCCAGAAGACAAACTCACAGTGGCCCCGATGGACTTACAGAACTCCTTCCATAATTGGGATATGAATTGTGGGCCTCTGTCCGATACAATGTCTGTGGGTAAGCCGTGAATCCTGAAAACCTCTTGTAGAAGAATCTGGGCCGTCTCAAAAGCCGAAGGGAGTCTTGTGAGTGCAATGAAATGGGCAGCCTTAGAAAATCGATCCACGACAGTGAGGACTACAGACTTCCCATCTGAAGGTGGCAAACCCGTCACGAAGTCCAAAGCGATGTTTGCCCACGGTCTGTCTGGAACTGGTAGTGGATGAAGTAGACCTGCCGGTGGTTGATTGTTGTTCTTATTTCAGGAACAAGTGGAGCAGGCCTTGACAAACTCCTTTATGTCCTTTGACAGTGTCTTCCACCAGAAATGTCTCTTGGTGAATTCAATCATTCGGTTGATGCCGGGATGACAGGTGAAGTGATGAGAATGAACCCAATCCAAAACCTTGTGGACGACACTCTTTGGAACGAAGATGGTGCCAGGTGATCCCCCCCCAGGATCAGGTTGCTGAACTTGAGCCTTCTTGATCTCCTGTTCAATGGGCCAGGTGACAGTTCGGACCACACAGGCTTGTGGCAAGATCCCAGAGTCCGCCTTCTCTCAGTCAGAAAAGGAGAATTGTCGAGACAATGCATCTGGTTTAATATTCTTGGAACCAGGGCGATACGTGATGGTGAATCTGAATCTCGTGAAAAACAACGCCCACCGGGCCTGATGGGGGTTAAGGCGTTTGGCGTCTTGTAAATACGCTAGGTTCTTGTGATCAGTCCAAATGATAAATGGAACATTGGCCCCCTCCAACCAGTGTCTCCATTCCTCAAGGGCTAGTTTTATGGCCAACAATTCACGGTTTCTAACATCGTAGTTCTGTTCAGCAGGAGAGAAACGTCTTGAAAAGAAAGCACATGGGTGAGTTTTATTATTGTGGGCATCCCTTTGAGAGAGTACTGCCCCAGCACCAATATCTGATGCATCCACCTCCACAATGAACTGACGTTGGGGGTCAGGGTGACGGAGAATGGGTGCAGAACAAAAACGTTGCTTCGACTCACGGAAGGCTCGATCGGCTTTGGGGGTCCAGTTGAACTTGAGATTCGTGGACGTAAGTTGGGTGAGAGGGGCTGCCGTCTGACTGTAGTTCCGGATAAAACGACGGTAGAAGTTGGCAAATCCCAGGAACCTCTGAAGTTGCTTTCTGTCCGTAGGTGTAGGCCACTTCAGCACCGCTCGGATCTTCTCAGGGTCAGTGTGGTAGTGTCCCTCATTAAAAATAAAACCAAGGAAAGAGACAGAGGTTACATGGAATTCACACTTCTCAGCCTTGACATAAAGTCGGTTTTCATATAGTCGTTGTAGTACTGTGTGAACATGGGTCTGGTGGGACTGGATGTCAGTAGAATAAATCAAAACGTCGTCTAGGTACACAAACACAAATTTATTGATCATATCTTGGAGAACGTCGTTGATGAGAGTCTGAAAAATGGCAGGAGCATTAGTGAGTCCGAACGGCATAACCAAATATTCGAAATGTCCAAAAGGGGTCTTAAATGCAGTTTTCCACTCATCTCCTTCCTTGATCCTCAAAATGTGATAAGAGTTTCTAAGGTCCAATTTTGAAAAAACAGTGGCAGAAAGAAGTTGTTCTTTTACTGAGTTGATTAATGGAAGTGGGTTCTTGTTCTTTATGGTTATCGCATTTAGACCTCGGTAGTCGATACACGGGCGGAGTGAACCATCTTTCTTGTCTACAAAGAAAAACCCCGCCCCTAATGGGGACGTTGAAGGGCGAATGATGCCAGACTGTAATGATTCGTCTAAATACTACTGCATAGTTTCTTTCTCGCTCTGAGAGAGGTTATATAGGCGACTCGAAGGGAGAGGGGCTCCCGGCAACAGTTCGACTGAGCAGTCGTATGGGCGATGTGGAGGTAAAGATAATGCTTTATTTTTACAAAAAACGGGCGCAAAATCATGGTAAACCCTGGGTATACTTGACAAATCAGGTGGAGCGGAGGTCACCTCCTTTATTGTGTCAGACGGAAAACCAGCAGACCTTAGACAGTTCCTTAAACAATATTCGCTCCAAACACTGACTCTTTTCTTCTGCCAATCAATGATGGGGTTGTGTTTTATCAACCATGGATAGCCCAAAATAAACTGCGGTGAGGGAGAATGAAAAACCATAAACTCACCCAGTTCTCTGTGATTCCCGGAGATGATGAATGGTAAGTTAGTTACCTCCTGGGTGATAGTTGTGATGTTTCTTCCCGTGACTCCAGCCACCGGAATGGGGTAAGGAAGGCTTCTGTTAGGTATTTGAAGCTCATCTACCAAATCTTGAGAAAGAAGGTTCCTCTCAGCTCCCGAGTCAATGAGGGTCTCAATGGAGTAGTGTCTCTGTTGAAGCATAATTCTGGCAGGAAGACAAAAACGTGAATCAGGGGCACAACGAGCTTCACTCACCAGGATCCCCTGAATGGCTGGTGAGTGCTGGAGTTTAACTTGTTTGGGCAAGATCGCACAAAATGTCCTCTCTTTCCACAGTAAAAACATTCACGTGCTGCCAATCGTCGTTGCCTCTCTTGCAACGTGAATCGGGTTCGTCCGATCTGTATTGGCTCAGGCTCGGCATCATAGTGAGTGGTATCTGGTTGAAACGTGGGTCCTCTGATAGCAGGAAACGCTGGAGGAAAAGTTGACCCGGAAGCCATCGGTTCCGCTTGGCCCCGCCTTTCCCGAAGGCGATTATCGATCCTGATCGCCAAACTGATGAGATCATCCAACGTCTCCGGCTCATCTCTAAGTGCCAGTTGATCCTTTATTTGATCAGAAAGTGAATTAGAAAATACTCCCTTTAGTGCCACCTCATCCCACCTGGTTTTCTCCGCCGCAACCCGGAAGAGGATGGCGTATTCAGCCACGGTAGCTTGATCCTGTCTCATAGCCAACAGACGGTGGGCCGTCTCCTCCTGGTGGACAGGGACATGAAACACACTCTTGAACTCCTTAATAAAGTCGTTAAATGATAGTGAAACCCCAGGGTGAGACTGAAGGTAGGCATGAGCCCATTCAAAAGGTAAACCTCTCAACGAAGTAACGATATAAGTGATCCTGGATGCAGAGTTTGGGAACAGAGAAGGAGAACGGGCAAATGCTAGTTCACATTGGAGGAGGAAACCATTGAATTGTTCCGGGTTACCTTCAAAAACTGCGGCCGGCCGAATCTCCGGCTCACGGGGTTGTTCCGAGCGGGCGGTGCTTAGCGCTGGCGGCGCTAATGGTGGTGAGACGGCCGGCGTGGGTGGAGTTAGTGTTCCCATTCTATTGCCGATGGACTGAATCATTCCACTCACCGTTTCCAGATTCGACTGTGTAGTCTTGTTTTGGGTAATTAGTTCCTGTAAGAGAGCTTCATTTCTCCTTACCCTCTCCTCAAGGGTGACCTGATCAGCATTCAAACCGTTCTTTGACATATTGTGGCCAGAGCAAACTGTTATGGTCTGTGGGTGATGTCAAAGGCGAACGGTTTGAAGCAAGGACTAAACAACTTGAGGTAAAAAACAATTATATTTATTGGTTCAGGTGTAGCTGGTAAACTCAAACTCAGGATGGAAGCCACTGTGGGAATAGAGACGAGATTGGTGGTGAACGACAAATCGTCTTGAGGAGATTTTGGAAATGTTGATAGTAATCCAAAAATAAGCTTACTTGTCGTTGTTGTTCCAGGAGCATGAGAACAGGAGACAGGATCCAAATCCAATAATCCACGGTGCGATCAGGTGAGTATATTAACGAGTGTATTTACAAAAACACCAAGGGAGCCGGGGTGGAGGTGAGGAGAAACCAGGAACCAGGTGAGGCACACAGGAGTAAAGGTGGAGTAGGAGAAACGCTGCTGTCATGCAGGGAGACCGATAAGGAGCTTGAAGTCAGCCAGCCAGTAGTCACAGGAACATGGAGCTTGGTAGAACTTTGCTCTGGCACTGATCTGGAGTGAGGCTCCACATTAAATAGCTCCTCCACCTGGTCCAGGTAATGAGCAGCAGCTGTGGAAAGATAATTAGGAAAAACACAAACAACAGAGAAAGGAGGGGTAGAGGAGCCAACCTCTACAGCTGGTAGATTGTGGGGCAGAGTAAAAGAGGAGAGAAGTTTTATCTCCACCTTCTGAAGCTCAAAACGCTGGTAAAAATGAGTGGGGATCAGTTGACAGTTAAAACTGAATTTAAAAACAGAGGCTAATCCACCTCCTTTACCAGTGGTCTGAGGAGAGCTAAAGAAAGCGCAGTCAGGAGGGAGAAGTTCTGAAAATGGAGCCGACTCACCAACATGAAGCCAAGTTTCTGTCAAGAACATAAAATCCAGGTTTTGGGAGGTAAAAAAGTCATTCAGAATAAAAGTCTTATTGGTTAGGGACCTAGCATTAAGCAAGGCTACCCGGAGAGTCTGATCCTTGCTGTTCGCAGCAGGTGTGCGGGACAGCTGGCCAAGATTCTTGAAGTTTATTGTGTCATGTTTGGAAATTCTTTCCCGTCACCAGTATGAAGACTCACACCCCAAATGAAGGGATGGAGTCACAGATTTAATCCAGCCATGTCTCCATTCATACAAATAGTTGCTCGTATAATATTGAGAGAAACCAGAATTGTTACCAGATAAGTTCAAGTATCCTTTAATTCTCACAAAAAATCCTCCTTGTTTCTGCGTCTCCTTGGGTGTCTCCGAGGTTGAAAAGCACAGAGCACATGGTGCAGATAGTCCGGTATGTTTGACAGATGAGGAGGTAGTCTTGATGAACTATTACTAAAACCAGATACTGGCAAGTTAACATGTCAAAGGCTGAGAAGAGTTGTGCGATCATAGATGAGCAGAGCAGAGGCATCAAAGCAAAAAATACCAAAAAGCAAACAAACTGCAAATAACAAGTAGAGCGTACGTGGCAGGAGGCTGTCCGTAACTGGCGCCATCTTCCAGGCTCCTCTCCACCATGGGCCCTTGAGCAAAGCTTTTAACGACCCCATCGACTCCCCCAGGAGCCTGTTACCACAGTGGTAGGAAATACATTTTCCTAATAAGATTTTAGGCTTTGCCATATGCATTTAGAAAAGGAGGAATGAATGCAATCATATATTTATTTTACATTTACAGTGTCTCATAATTTTTAGTAAATTAAAGTATGCAAGCGTTTCATCTGATCAGAACACCTCTCATGGAAAATTAGAAACTGCAAAAAAGTTAAAAGACAAAAAAACATTAATATTGAATTTTATATCAATGTGATTAGCAACACAAATGGGTTAGTGTTTTAAAAGAACTGGGTTTAGACCAGTGCACCTAATTAATAAAGAAATGCTTGTGCTTTTGTGTAAGTGAATTTAGAGCGAGCTGTTTTTGACACAACCACTGGAGTCCCACTGGGCCCCAGCAGCTGGTAATTACCAAGTTAAACGTGCCAGCCCATGAATAATACAGTGTGCTCTCTGCACTATTAAATCCAGCAGAAATCACTCAATGTTACCAAATAACTATGTGTCAGTTCACACCTGAATCAGTGCAATGAATAATAAACATAATAAGCATGTCACTGTCACAAACCTAGCCTCTTCCCTCCACCCATAATCCAAATATGCAATATGAAAACACTGGAACGACAAAGACGGAGCTAAGCACTTGACTTTGTGCTGGTGAGAGGTGAAACTGAGCTTCACAGTTTATTCCCTTTCTTGCTTTGTGCTTTGACAGTCTAATTTGTTTTGACACATAAGAAAAATATTTCAACTATACTGCGGCTTCAAGAAATGTTAAAGTTCTGGAGGGTTTTTGTAATCTAATATGTGATCCTGTTTATATTTATTATTTTTATGACTTTATTCTGTACATTTTTTAGTATCTTTCTTGTTCCACGATTTTTGTGCTATTTCAAAAAAATCAAATCACGACACAAATGTTGAACTCTTTCAGGAGAAGGGTGCTATTACTTTTGGTATTGGTGCAACTTTAGCTTTTGTAGTCTTTGGCAGAATATGTAGCCTTTTCTGACATTTTGTTCTCATAGAAAATGAATTTAGCTCATTTTACATTCTTCAAATCTTTGGATATTTTTAAAGCCTTTTACTGCGCCTTTCACATTTTGTTCAGGTTCAGCTACTTTGAGCTTCCTTGTGCAAATAAAAAAAAAAAAAACAGCTTTTTTTCAGCTAATTTCAGCTGTTTTTTCTAGCTTGTTATGGTCCTTTTAGCTTATTTTTGCAAGTTTCAGTCTTTTCTGCTATTTTTCATTCAACCTTTCAGGCCGCGAAAAGGAGTCTATGAAAGATAACATCGAAGACTCCTTAGCATCCGGCATAATCCGCCCCTCCACTTCCCCACTAGAGGCAGGGTTTTTTTTTTTTGCAGACAAGAAAGATAAGACCCTCAGACCCTGTATTGATTATCGAGGATTAAATGCAATCACTGTAAAGAATAAATACCCCCTTCCACTAATTGATTCTGTTCACGATCAGCTCCATTCTGCAACCATATTCACCAAGCTAGACTTACGCAATGCGTACCATTTGGTAAGAATAAAGGAGGGGGACGAATAGAAGACTGCTTTTAAGACCCCCCTTAGACACTTTGAATATTTGGTGATGCCTTTCAGACTCACAAATGCACCCGCTGTTTTCCAGGCTCTCATTAATGATGTCCTACGAGATTTTTTGGATGACTTTGTTTTTGTCTACTTAGATGATATTTTGATCTACTCCCGTGATGAAAGAGTACATGTTAACCATGTTAAGGCTGTACTACAGCGTCTATATGAGAATCAACTATTTGTAAAAGCCGAAAAGTGTGATTTTCATGTAAACTCTGTCCCCTTCTTGGGTTTCATTTTGGAGAAGGGACAGTTTCGTGCAGACCCAGAGAAGGTCCGAGCTGTCACTGACTGGCCAGTCCCTAAAGACCGCAAACAACTCCAGCGGTTCCTGGGCTTCACCAACTTCTATAGATGGTTCATTCAAGATTACTGCCGGATTGCTGCTCCCCTCACTCAACTCACCTCCACATTAAAAACCTTTTGTTGGACTCCTGAGGTAGACACAGCGTTTGGTGAGTTGAAAGCTCGTTTCTCCTCTGCTCCTATTTTGTGCCACACTGACCCCAAGAGGCAATTTATTGTAGAGGTTGATGCCTCGGATCTCGGTGTTGGGGCAGTCCTGTCCCAACGTTCAGACGCAGACAACAAGGTCCATCCCTGTGCCTTTTTCTCTCGGCGACTCTCCCCAGCTGAAAGGAACTATGACGTGGGCAATCGTGAACTATTGGCTATCAAATTGGCTCTGAAAGAATGGAGACACTGGCTCGAGGGTTCCGAAACACCTTTTGTTATTTGGACTGACCATAAAAATCTAGCCTACTTGCAGAACGCTAAGAGACTAAACCCCAGACAAGCCCGATGGTCCTTATTTTTTGCCAGATTCAATTTTTCCATAACATACATACCTGGTTCTAAAAACGTTAAACCCGATGCTCTCTCCAGACAGTTTTCACCCTCAGGTTCTCCCAAGACCAACTCAAGCATTCTCCCGTCCACTTGCTTCGTGGGGATCCTCACCTGGGATATTGAAAACACCATCAGATTGGTACAAGCTTCTGAACCTGACCCTGGCTCTGGACCACCTGGTAGGAGGTTTATCCCCAAATCAGTTATTGGTAAGGTACTGGACTGTGTCCATAACCATCGCTTTACCTGCCATCCCGGAGTCACATGTATGATTGCCTTCTGTAAAAGACATTTCTGGTGGCCAACTCTGTATCCTGATATCACAGACTTTGTCTCTGCCTGTTCAACATGTGCGCAAAACAAGAATGGAAATCAACAGCCTGCCGGTCTCCTTCAGCCTTTACCCATCCCAAGTCGTCCCTGGTCACACATCTCTCTGGACTTCGTCACTGGTCTCCCGCCCTCTGAAGGTAACACTGTCATTCTTACTATCATTGACAGATTTTCCAAGTCTGCACACTTCGTCCCTCTACCCAAATTACCCACCGCTTTGGAGACTGCTCAGCTGATGGTCACCCATGTTTTTCGCCTTCACGGCATCCCCCTGGACATCCTGTCGGACCGTGGACCCCAGTTCATTTCTCAGGTCTAGAAGGCATTCTGTACTACCCTCAGAGCTAAGGATAGTCTCACTTCTTGTCATCACCCCCAGTCTAATGGTCAATCCGAAAGGTGTAACCAAGAACTTGAAACGTCATTACGCTGTGTCATCAATAACAATCCCACATCCTGGTGCAAACACTTACCTTGGGTCGAATATGCTCACAACTGTCACACCTCCTCTGCCACTGTTTTTTTTCCTTTGAAATTTCACTAGGCTACAACCCTCCCTTGTTCCCCAACGATGAACCTGAAGCCTTGGTCCCCTCCGTCCAACACCACCTCCGACGTTGTCGCAAGATATGGAACCAGACCAGAAGAGCCTTAATGCGCACCGCCCACCGGAACAAAAGGTTTGCTGACCGGCACCGTTCATCCGCACCCTCGTATCAAGTAGGACAGAAGGTATGGCTCTCCAACAGAGATATTCAAAGGACTTTCCGAGGAAACTCTCCCCTAGGTTCATCGGGCCTTTTCCCGTGGAGAGAATCGTAAACCCCTCTACTGTGAGGCTCCGTCTGCCCTCCTCCATGAAGGTCCACCCAACCTTTCATGTGTCGCAGATCAAACCTGTGGGTGTCAGCTCCCTCAACCCCCCAACCGACCCCCACCACCCGCCCGGCTGGTTGACAACGACCCGGTTTACACCGTTAGGTGCATCCTGGACGTTCGTCGCCAAGGCCGTGGTTTCCGATACCCAGTGGACTGGGAGGGATACAGCCAGGAGAGGAGATCATGGATACCCAGGTCGTATATTTTGGACCCTTCTCTCATAACCTCCTTTTAAAGGTGTAGTGAACCTGATCTCATGTCAAATCTGACCAGATGGACAGAGACTGTTATTTCATTGATCTGCATCCAGAAATACAGTTTGAGCCATCTGGAGACTTTCTTTCTTGAAGTAATCAAGTAGAAAAGACAATTCTCTATGATCATTACTATTTTACAATTGTTTGATAATCAAATTGTGTTAGTTCACTCAATGTTTACAGGTTGAAGAGAACTACTCATTTTATTTACATAAACAGTAAGTAATGATTTTTATTCCTCATTCAAAGAAGAAATCAGGGTAATATGCATTTCTTGATTTTTCTGTCTTCAATGAGCAAATTTGTAAGTATGTTAAAAGTCGAGTTTCGGTCAACTAAAATGTTTACTGAGAAGAAATGTCATGTTTAATCTTTACAGAAGATACAGGAGAGTTTGACTCCACGAAGTCTGGTTTTCTCCAATAATCTTTCTGTCTGTTTTTAAACAATCTCATTCTCTGCCCTTGACTTTGATAACACCTTACATCACAAACCACACCTCTGATCTGGTCCATCCACCAATCAGAAAGCTCTAAAATGACCCGGAAGTCAACTCATTTAAATGTGGCAACTTCCCGGTTCTCGCTAGAGAGTAACAGAGCTAAAAGAGAGTAACAGAGTTAAAGAGTGAAAGAGAAAAAGAGTTGCAGTTCTCCTGGAGAAGAGAGATGAAAAACTCTCTGATGCAGTTCTTGGAGAAGAGTTCCAGAGTTTAACTCTCTGAAGAGAGTTCTGAAGGAGTTCAGAATTCTGACATTCCAGGATGCAGAGAGGATTTTGGGAGTATAACTTCTGTTTAGATAACCTCGCACGACTCTCTAAGGGTTTGGCTGTCCTCATGGAGACGCTGAAAGAGTCAGAAAGGAACCCTACGCCGACGCTGATTTTATCATCAACCAGGTAGAAGGTTCTATTTTCGACCAAGTGTACCGTGGCCAAGCTGATTCCCCAAAGAGCGTGCACGTTTCTGGTCAAACAGATTAATTCCCTCACACATCTCTCTGTAAGATAAATCTCCATTTTCCATCTTAAACTCTCCTTTCTCCAAAAATCATTACAGATATTTTAGAAATATCTGAAGCAAAGTTCTCAATCACCGCCGTGTGATTGATGTCTATTGTTCCAACTTTCTGTGAACTTGCCATTGTTATTGTTTTCATATTTTGCCAAATTAATGTAAATGTTTGATGTTAAACTTTGATTCTGCAAATAAATGACCGCATTCATTTGATGGGTCAAAGATAATTAACGTCTCTCTCGTTACATTTTTGTTAAACTCAACGCACGACATTTACACAGTCAGAAAGATGAAGAACTCGTGAAAAATGTATGAATATATCCAGCATATGTCATACTACTTTTGGTGGCCCGTTACGTGCTCATAAATGACTGTGTATTTCGTGTAAAGATTGTTTTACATGTTGGCATGAGGAAAAGTAACAGTTTATCAGCTGTGCTGAAACGCAGCTCAAGCTGCGCCGCTTTGAAGTCAAAACGCTGCATGTTTAAGCGTGTTGGGCTAGTGATGTTTTGAAAGCTGAAATAGTGTCATATGTCTTGTGAAAGCTGAAATTGTACGCCTGTTATGGTAACTAAAAGCTGGGTTTTGGGTAAAAACGCTTCATTCTGTTTAAAGATGGTCCAAACGGACGGAGGTTCTGTTGGTCCGGCTCGGTTCTGAAAAAGGTTCGGACGAGTTGTTTAAATAGCTAGAAAGACGTTTTTGAGACCGGAGTAGCAGACTCCGTGCAGCTCAGTGTTGAAACATTACAGTTTTTAACAGAAAAAGTGCATTTTGACAGTTTAAAAGACGAAAAGTTGACGAACTCATTTCATGCTAATCTATCATGCTAGTTGCTGAAACGTTTTGTGATTGGTGGAATTTTGCTGCTGTGGAGCGCTCTGATTCGCTGAGAAGTTGAATGATGTGGCTACGTCATTCCCTCTCACTCCCGTGCTGCTCTGTAATTGGTGATTTCAGTCACGTGACCCGGAAATGAAACTCGTTTTTATAGGGAAATAAAATCTGCTTTTTAAAGCTGAAAAGCGCTTTAAAGTGTATTTTGACACGCTGGTTAAGTTCTTCGAGCATACTCGCTGAAATTTTGCCACGTTAGGGTTTAAAATCCGTCATTAAATGATGTTTTGAACAACGCTAGCGATGCTAATTTTAAGCTAACAGCTAACGACCGGATGAGTGACGTGTCACGTCACTTCCTCCATGTCAGATGTAAAGTTGCGACCGGAGCCTTCACTACGCTTAAAATCACTAAATAAAGCTGCCATATGTCCCAAGAAAACTCAAGTTCATGCATAACAGTCGTGCTTGTTGAAACAACGCCACGTTTACGCTTAAATTCGTTCAGAAACGTTGATTTTAACCGAGTTTAGCCGAAGCTAACTTTAAGCTAAGCGGCTAACAACAGGATGTCAACCGAACGTCACAGGAAGTCGTCATAGACTCCTGCTGGTAGAAAGCTAAACACTGCACCCTCCTGG
>NC_056504.1:1162679-1165931 GCF_014905685.2 Nematolebias whitei
TGTTTTTTTAACAACATTTTATTTAAAAAAAAAAAGTTTTTCCAATGTTTTGAAATGGAGTCTGTTAAGTTTTTTTTTATACAACTTCTCTATCTGTAGAAAACACCCGCTCACATGGCACAGATGAGGCTGGAGTGCAGAGATATTGTAAGGAAAGGCAGAAGAGGTTTGGATAAATTGTCTTTTGGTTGTCCCAGTATCTCAAAGGATCCTGGGACCTGGCAATATTGCCCTCTCCTAGGTATCTCTGCACCTCCTGTATGGCTTCAGCTGTGGCACTTTGGGTCTGCCTGCCCATTTCAATATCGAGATGTTGCCAAAGGTTATCTAAAAAACAAAAAACTGACATTTTGGTACATGATTTCCAAACAACAAACAAATAATGCAGAATAACATGCCTGAAGTGGGTGCAGACAGGTGTTGTGAAGACGGTCCCCGCTGGGGCTCATTTGTGTGTTCGATTACAGACGCACATTCTGACCGCAGTCTATTAATGGCCTCAATGCACTTTGTGGAACTGCGGAACCCGACTGATTTAAATCTGGGGTCTAGAAAAGTTGCTAGGTTTAACACACTTAATGACTCCAGATTGGAAGCAGCGTCTGTGACTCAATGCTTCAGGTGTTCATCTAGGTGTATGGCTGCCTGTGTGTGCAAGGTTGAAGAATTATGCTCTAGTGCAAGAAAGAGCATTTTCATCATGGGGATGACCTGACCCTCGTCTCTCTTCAGCCAACTCCACTGTAGCTTGATGGAAAGGAGCAAGCTGTAAGGATGATACTTTTCTGTGGCCCGGTTTGTGTCTGTTTCCCTCGTGCTTCCTCATTAGTTTCCATTGTTGCCACCTGTGTCTCGTCCCAGCTGTTTGTCATCATGTCTCGTCTTCTCCCAGTATTTAAGCTGTCCTATTCTGTCTTGTTCTTGGTCGGGTCGTCTTCATTGGTACTCTCCATTGGGTCTCCTGAATCTTGCCCTGAGTCTTTCCCTGAGTCTTCCTGGTCCCTCGAGTTCCCCGTGTCTCTCTTGCCTCCTGAGTTCCCCGTGCCTAGTTCATGTAAGTTTTGCTGCTCCGTCAGCTTGTTTATTTTGTACTTTTATTTACCATTAAAATCCCATTTTTGTATATCTGCCGAGTTGAGTCCCTGTTCTGCACTCTGGGTTCGCTCCTAACCGCAAACCATGACAGTACGACCCGACCAGAACAGAACCCAGCGGGCAGGGTTCTCACTCGGCAACACTCACCATTTTTCTTTTTTCCCTCCTCGTGCTGTGATGGACGAGCTCCTCTCCGTCTCTGTCCATCCACCGTCCCGCCGCCGCCGCGGTGGACGGTTCCGGAGGCAGTCTGCAGCGGCCGGGCCGGTCTCGTCGGCCGAGCAGAACTTCAGAGCTGGTTCCGGTGTTTTCGTGGGAGCGGGGTCCGTCGCTTCACCTCCCAGGTTTCCGGTGGGGGCGAGATCCAGCGTCCCGCGGGAGCTCCGGTCCACTCCTGTTCGTTTCGGTGAGTCCGGTCCGGTTGACGTTACAGGGGCGGGTTCCATCGCCTCACCTTCCAGGTTCCTGGTGGGGGCGGAATCCGGCCTCTCACCGCCACTCCGCGCTGCGGCTGTTCGACCCAGTCCAGCCGTACCTCCGGAGAGTATTCAGTGTGACTCCGTGGGGGCGTGTCCCGCCGCCTCACCTTCCAGGTTTCTGGTGGGGGCGGCACCCGTCACCACATCCACTCATACACACATTCCCTTTTTTCATTCATTTTCCCCTGAAAATATTTTTCATGTTAATCAAGCCCTTTTTGAACTATTTAATTCAGTTAAAAATAACCAGTCCTCCTTTGATTTAGTTTTGACCCAGATGGAGGATTTTTTACTTTCTATCCCAGGCCTTTCTTTGCTCCCCGAGTATGATTTTTTGCTATCTCAATTAAAGACTCTAAAGACTCCTAGTTCATCCATTCCTGAGGTGGACCCCACGCTGCACGCAGCCTCTGAGGTGGGTCCTCATCCCTCCAAATCTCCAGAGGGGTCGACGCTCTCCAATTCTCCAGAGGGGTCGACGCTCTCCAATTCTCCAGAGGGGTCGACGCTCTCCAATTCTCCAGAGGGGTCGACGCTCTCCAATTCTCCAGAGGGGTCGACGCTCTCCAATTCTCCAGAGGGGTCGACGCTCTCCCATTCTCCAGAGGGGTCGACGCTCTCCAATTCTCCAGAGAGGTCGACGCTCTCCAATTCTCCAGAGGGGTCGACGCTCTCCATTTCTCCAGAGGGGTCGACGCTCTCCATTTCTCCAGAGGGGTCGACGCTCTCCAATTCTCCAGAGGGGTCGATGCCCTCCAATTCTCCAGAGGGGTCGACGCCCTCCAATTCTCCAGAGGGGTCGACGCCCTCCAATTCTCCAGAGGGGTCGACGCCCTCCAATTCTCCAGAGGGGTCGACACCCTCCAATTCTCCAGAGGGGTCGGCGCTCTCCAAGTCTCCTGCTGCAGAGCCACAGGCCTCCAAGTCGTCTGCTGCAGAGCCACAGGCCTCCAAGTCGTCTGCTGCAGAGCCACAGGCCTCCAAGTCGTCTGCTGCAGAGCCACAGGCCTCCAAGTCGTCTGCTACAGAGCCACAGGCCTCCAAGTCGTCTGCTGCAGAGCCACAGACCTCCAAGTCGTCTGCTGCAGAGCCACAGGCCTCCAAGTCGTCTGCAGCAGCAACTCCCCTGGTCTCTCCTCCAGCAGCAGCAACTCTCCAGGCCTCTCCTCCAGCAGCAGCATCTCCCCTTGTCTCTCCTCCAGCAGCAGCAACTCCCCAGGCCTCTCCTCCAGCAGCAGCATCTCCCCTGGTCTCTCCTCCAGCAGTAGCAACTCCCCTGGTCTCTCCTCCAGCAGCTGCAGCCCCCCAGGCTCCCATGCCGTCTGCTGAAGCCCCCTAGGCTCCCATGCCGTCTGCTGAAGCCCCCCAGGCTCCCATGCCATCTGCTGCAGCCCCCCAGGCTC
Source organism: Nematolebias whitei (assembly GCF_014905685.2). Taxonomy (NCBI): domain Eukaryota; kingdom Metazoa; phylum Chordata; class Actinopteri; order Cyprinodontiformes; family Rivulidae; genus Nematolebias; species Nematolebias whitei. The sequence continues at coordinate 1,165,657 of NC_056504.1, forward strand.
CCATGCCATCTGCTGCAGCCCCCCAGGCTCCCATGCCGTCTGCTGCAGCCCCCCAGGCTCCCATGCCGTCTGCTGCAGCCCCCTAGGCTCCCATGCCGTCTGCTGCAGGCTCCCATGCCGTCTGCTGCAGGCTCCCACGCTGTCTGCTACAGGCTCCCACGCCGTCTGCTACAGGCTCCCACGCCGTCTGCTGCAGCCCCCCAGGCTCCCACGCCGTCTGCTGCAGCCCGACAGGCTTCCACGCCCTTCGCTGCAGCTCGACAGGCTTCCACGCC
>NC_056504.1:1166031-1171552 GCF_014905685.2 Nematolebias whitei
TGTAGATGAACATATGCATGAGATATATTCATAAATTAAACGGATTCTTTCATTTTTCTGGACTGTATATAATGTGCATTGAATTTAATAAAATGTATCGTGAGACGTTATTTATCTTTGACCCATCAAAATGAATGTGGTCATTTATTTACAGAATCAAAGTTTAACATCACACATTTACATTAATTTGGCAAAATATGGAAATAACAACATAATTAATCAGCAAGCTGTACAATTAGAAAACCATACGGCAATGGTTGAAACTTTACACAGACATTTCTAAAATATCTGGAGTGATTTCTACTTGATAGAAGAATTTTAAAGATGGAAGATGAAGTTTAAAGGGAGAAAAGGTGGGTGAGGGAGTTTGTTTATGTCGGCACCAGACGGCACTCTCCGGGTTTCTCAGCTTCTTCCCACAGTACACTTAGGTGGTATAATCAACTTTTTACCTGGAGATGTCTCCACTGGTACGAAAGTCCATTCAACGCACCCTTTCAGCGTCTCCGTAGGAACAGCTGTGAATCGTCTGAAGTAGTGACGGTATTCCGTTCGACACAAATTCACCTCAGCAAGTGGACTTCACATGAGTGGAGTCCGTCAGAGTTCCACCCAGATGTGGAAGAAAGTTATAATCCCATAAGTCTCGGAAGAGCTCTGTGGTCATGTCAGGATTTTCCTGTTTCCCAGCACGGGAACTCGACCGCAACCTCGGCTCGACTCAACTGGAACTTCGACCCAACAGGAACTGGGGTGAACTAGGAAGTACCAACATTTTAAAGGGCTCTATTTCCGGTTCATTTGGGAGTTTTCTTATTGGTCAATATCGACCAGACAGGGGTGTGTTTTGTGACGTAAGAGGTTACTAGAAGTCAGAAAACAGCAAGAATGTTATGGAACAGATTGAAAATGTTTTTCAGACAGACGAGAGAAATGTTTGGACGGGTTGGCGGAAAACAGCTGCCAACAGGTGCCAGCTTCTCTATTTACGTCTGAGAGGATGTAAAAACAAGACAGCTCGTTCCAACAACTGGTCTGCGTTCGACTCCGACCTTGGATCAAACTTACACTGCTCATTCAAAGACAGAAAATCAGAAAATGCATAATTACTCTGTAACAGGCCTTAACATGAATTCTAACTTTGCATGAGGATTAAAAATCATTATACTGTTTCACAGTTAATAAAAATTGATTAGTTCACTGCAACATCTAAAATGGTTTGAACTAAAACACTTTGATTATCAACATTTGTAAAATAGTAATGATAATAGAAAAGAGAGTGTTCTTTCACTTGAATTTTCAAGAAAGAAAGTCTCAGGATGGGTCAACCTGTATTTCTGGATTCAAATCAATGAAATGACAGTTTCTGTCCCACATGGTTCTTAAGGTCAAGGTTTTTGACCTTAGGCTTAGTTCACTACAGATCAAATAAAGGATCAACTGGCTCTTAGAGATGAGCCGGAGACGTTGGATGACCTCATCAGATTGGAGATCAGGATCGATAATCGCCTTCGGGAAAGGCGGGCCCAAGCGTAACCGATGGCTTCCGGGTCAACTTTTACTCCAGCATTTCCTGCTATCAGAGGACCCACGTTTCAACCAGATACCACTCACTATGATTCCGAGCCTGAGCCAATGCAGATCGGACGAACCCGACTCACGTTGCAAGAGAGGCAACGACGATTGACAGCACGTGAATGTTTCTACTGTGGAAAGAGAGGACATTTTGTGCGATCTTGCCCAAACAAGTTAAACTCCAGCACTCACCAGCCATTCAGGGGATCCTGGTGAGTGAAGCTCGTTGTGCCCCTGATTCACGTTTTTGTCTTCCTGCCAGAATTATGCTTCAACAGAGACACTACTCCATTGAGGCCCTCATTGACTCGGGAGCTGAGAGGAACCTTATTTCTCAAGATTTGGTAGATGAGCTTCAAATACCTAACAGAAGCCTTCCTTACCCCATTCCGGTGGCTGGAGTCACGGGAAGAAACATCACAACTATCACCCAGGAGGTAACTAACTTACCATTCATCATCTCCGGGAATCACAGAGAACTGGGTGAGTTCATGGTTTTTCATTCTCCCTCACCGCAGTTTATTTTGGGCTGTCCATGGTTGATAAAACACAACCCCATCATTGATTGGCAGAAGAAAAGAGTCAGTGTTTGGAGCGAATATTGTTTACGGAACTGTCTAAGGTCTGCTGGTTTTCAGTCTGACACAATAAAGGAGATGACCTCCGCTCCACCTGATTTGTCAAGAGTACCCAGGGTTTACCATGATTTTGCGCCCGTTTTTTGTAAAAATAAAGCTTTATCTTTACCTCCACATCGCCCATACGACTGCTCAATCGAACTGTTGCCGGGAGCCCCTCTCCCTTCGAGTAGCCTATATAACCTCTCTCAGAGCGAGAAGGAAACTATGCAGAAGTATTTAGATGAATCATTACAGTCTGGCATCATTCGCCCTTCAACGTCCCCATTAGGGGCAGGGTTTTTCTTCGTAGACAAGAAAGATGGTTCACTCCGCCCGTGTATCGACTACCAAGGTCTAAATGAGATAACCATAAAGAACAAGTACCCACTTCCATTAATCAACTCAGTACAAGAACAACTTCTTTCTGCCACTGTTTTTTCAAAATTGGACCTTAGAAACGCTTATCACCTTTTGAGGATCAAGGAAGGAGATGAGTGGAAAACTGCATTTAAGACCCCTTTTGGACATTTCGAATATTTGGTTATGCCGTTCGGACTCACTAATGATCCTGCCATTTTTCAGGCTCTCATCAACGACGTTCTCCAAGATATGATCAATAAATTTGTGTTTGTGTACCTAGACGACGTGTTGATCTATCCTACTGACATCCAGTCCCACCAGACCCATGTTCGCACAGTATTACAACGACTATATGAAAACCGACTTTACGTCAAGGCTGAGAAGTGTGAATTCCATGTAACCTCTGTTTCTTTCCTTGGTTTTATTTTTAACGAGGGACACTACCACACTGACCCTGAGAAGATCCGAGCGGTGCTGAAATGGCCTACACCTACGGACAGAAAGCAACTTCAGAGGTTCCTGGGATTTGCCAACTTCTACCATCGTTTTATCTGGAACTACAGTCAGACGGCAGCCCCTCTCACCCAACTTATGTCCACGAATCTCAAGTTCAACTGGATCCCCGAAGCCGATCGAGCCTTCCGTGAGTTGAAGCAACGTTTTTGTTCTGCACCCATTCTCCGTCACCCTGACCCCCAACGTCAGTTCATTGTGGAGGTGGATGCATCAGATATTGGTGCTGGGGCAGTACTCTCTCAAAGGGATGCCCACGATAATAAAACTCACCCATGTGCTTTCTTTTCAAGACGTTTCTCTCCTGCTGAACAGAACTACGATATTGGGAACCGTGAACTGTTGGCCATTAAACTAGCCCTCAAGGAATGGAGATACTGGTTGGAGGGGGCCAATGTTCCATTTATCATTTGGACTGATCACAAGAACCTAACGTATTTACAAGACGCCAAACGCCTTAACCCCCATCAGGCCCGGTGGGCGTTGTTTTTCACGAGATTCAGATTCACCATCACGTATCGCCCTGGTTCCAAGAATATTAAACCAGATGCATTGTCTCGACAATTCTCCTTTTCCGACCGAGAGAAGGAGGACTCTGGGATCTTGCCACAAGCCTGTGTGGTCCGAACTGTCACCTGGCCCATTGAACAGGAGATCAAGAAGGCTCAAGTTCAGTAACCTGATCCTGGGGGGGGGACCACCTGGCACCATCTTCGTTCCAAAGAGTGTCGTCCACAAGGTTTTGGATTGGATTCATTCGCACCACTTCACCTGTCATCCCGGCATCAACCGAATGATTGAATTCATCAAGAGACATTACTGGTGGAAGACACTGTCCAAGGACATAAAGGAGTTTGTCAAGGCCTGTTCCACTTGTTCCCGAAATAAGAACAACAATCAACCACTGGCAGGTCTACTTCATCCACTACCAGTTCCAGATAGACCGTGGGCAAACATCGCTTTGGACTTCATGACGGATTTGCCACCTTCAGATGGGAAGTCTGTAGTCCTCACTATCGTGGACCGATTCTCTAAGGCTGCCCATTTCATTGCACTCACAAGACTCCCTTCGGCTTTTGAGACGGCCCAGATTCTTCTACAAGAGGTTTTCAGGATTCACGGCTTACCCACAGACATTGTTTCGGACAGAGGCCCACAATTCATATCCCAATTATGGAAGGAGTTCTGCAAGTCCATTGGGGCCACTGTGAGTTTGTCTTCTGGATACCATCCACAATCGAACGGACAGTCGGAGAGATGCAATCAGGAGTTGGAGGCCGTCCTTAGGTGCGTGTCTGAGAAGAACCCATCTGACTGGTCAAAACACTTGCTCTGGGTGGAATATGCACACAATACGCTAACCTCATCCGCTACTGGCCTGACACCTTTCGAGGTTTCTCTTGGATACACGCCCCCCCCCCTATTTCCTCTGTTGGAGACTGAAATCCTGGTTCTGTCTGTCAAGGATCACATGGACCGATGCAGGACAGTTTGGATTCAGGCTAGAGAGGCACTGTCAAGGACTGCCGGACGGAACAAGGAATCGGCTGACAAACACCGCTCTAAAGCCCCGGACTACAAGGTGGGCCAATCAGTATGGCTCTCCACCAGGGACATCCGTCTAAAGGACACCTCTCGCAAAATGGCCCCCAGGTACATTGGCCCCTACACTATTGACAAGATCATAAACCCCTCTGCAGTCAGGCTCAAGTTACCACCATCCATGAGGATCCATCCAACTTTCCACGTTTCTAACTTAAAACCAGTTTCAGTCAGCCCGTTCAACCCTCCCACCAGCTCCCCCCCAGCCCCCCTTTTGATCGACAACCACCCGGCATATAGGATCAACCGTATCCTGGATTCTAGAAGACGGGGTAGGGGTTTTCAGTTCCTGGTCCATTGGGAAGGTTATGGATCTGAAGACAGGTCATGGATCCCGAGGTCTTTCATCCTGGACCCCGGGATGATAGAGGCGTTTTTTCAAGACCATCCAGAGAAACGGATGATGTCATCGTCCTGAGACGATCGTTAGGGGGGAGGTACTGTAGAGGTTGGCTCCTCTACCCCTCCTTTCTCTGTTGTTTGTGTTTTCTAATTATCTCTCCACAGCTGCTGCTCATTACCTGGACCAGGTGGAGGAGCTATTTAATCTGGAGCCTCACTCCAGATCAGTGCCAGAGCAAAGTTCTACCAAGCTATATGTTTCTGTGACTACTGGCTGGCTGACTTCAAGCTCCTTATCGGTCTCCCTGGGTGACAGCAGCATTTCTCCTCCTCCACCTTTACTCCTGTGTGCCTCACCTGGTTCCTGGTTCCTCCTCACCTCCACCCCGGCTCCCTTGGTGATTTTTGTAAATACACTTGTAAATATACTCACCTGATCCCACCGTGGATTGTTGGATTCGGATCCTGTCTCCTGTTCTCATGCTCCTGGAACAACAACGACAAGTAAG
>NC_056504.1:1171652-1179059 GCF_014905685.2 Nematolebias whitei
GTGTGATTGATGTCTATTGTTCCAACTTTCTGTGAACTTGCCATTGTTATTGTTTTCATATTTTGCCAAATTAATGTAAATGTTTGATGTTAAACTTTGATTCTGCAAATAAATGACCGCATTCATTTGATGGGTCAAAGATAATTAACGTCTCTCTCGTTACATTTTTGTTAAACTCAACGCACAACATTTACACAGTCAGAAAGATGAAGAACTCGTGAAAAATGTATGAATATATCCAGCATATGTCATACTACTTACCCATCCCAAGTCGTCCCTGGTCACACATCTCTCTGGACTTCGTCACTGGTCTCCCGCCCTCTGAAGGTAACACTGTCATTCTTACTATCATTGACAGATTTTCCAAGTCTGCACACTTCGTCCCTCTACCCAAATTACCCACCGCTTTGGAGACCGCTCAGCTGATGGTCACCCATGTTTTTCGCCTTCACGGCATCCCCCTGGACATCCTGTCGGACCGTGGACCCCAGTTCATTTCTCAGGTCTAGAAGGCATTCTGTACTACCCTCAGAGCTAAGGATAGTCTCACTTCTTGTCATCACCCCCAGTCTAATGGTCAATCCGAAAGGTGTAACCAAGAACTTGAAACGTCATTACGCTGTGTCATCAATAACAATCCCACATCCTGGTGCAAACACTTACCTTGGGTCGAATATGCTCACAACTGTCACACCTCCTCTGCCACTGTTTTTTTTCCTTTGAAATTTCACTAGGCTACAACCCTCCCTTGTTCCCCAACGATGAACCTGAAGCCTTGGTCCCCTCCGTCCAACACCACCTCCGACGTTGTCGCAAGATATGGAACCAGACCAGAAGAGCCTTAATGCGCACCGCCCACCGGAACAAAAGGTTTGCTGACCGGCACCGTTCATCCGCACCCTCGTATCAAGTAGGACAGAAGGTATGGCTCTCCAACAGAGATATTCAAAGGACTTTCCGAGGAAACTCTCCCCTAGGTTCATCGGGCCTTTTCCCGTGGAGAGAATCGTAAACCCCTCTACTGTGAGGCTCCGTCTGCCCTCCTCCATGAAGGTCCACCCAACCTTTCATGTGTCGCAGATCAAACCTGTGGGTGTCAGCTCCCTCAACCCCCCAACCGACCCCCACCACCCGCCCGGCTGGTTGACAACGACCCGGTTTACACCGTTAGGTGCATCCTGGACGTTCGTCGCCAAGGCCGTGGTTTCCGATACCCAGTGGACTGGGAGGGATACAGCCAGGAGGAGAGATCATGGATACCCAGGTCGTATATTTTGGACCCTTCTCTCATAACCTCCTTTTAAAGGGACCACCCTGAGAAGCGGCTGAAATCGCCTGGAGGCGATGTTTAAGGAGGGGGTACTGAGGCATTTCAGCTGCTGCTGCTGTGTTTTTTTTTCTCCCTGATTGGTTGCCAGCACTAATCATACTCACCTGCTACAGATGACTCATCTGCTCACTGGCTTTATAAGGATTCACTGTGGATCAGGACTTCACTGAAGCAACGCTTATGTTTGAGTGGAACTCTCTGAGCCTCCTGAGAAACACTCCCCTGAGATCTGTGAGATACTCACCTGAGACCATCTGCACGCTGCCTGTCTGCCTCCTCCACAAACCTGTAAATGTTCACCTGTACACCTACACCTGCACCTGGAAATACACCTGGAACCTGGAAACTCACGTTCAGAGCTGAAGACTCTGCACCCACCTGTAAGTAGACATTACTCTCCAACTTACCTGACGAATCTGCTCCACAGAAAACTAATCCTCATTCCTACCACTTTCAGATCCCGACCCCATCCTTCCCTGGTTTAAATAAACATATTATTATAAACTTTTCTGAGCCTGCTGTTGTTCTGGGTTTACCCACATTGACCTCGTTTAAAACCTGATAAACTGTAGATTATTATGTTTATTAATTGAGTAATCGAAAACACAATTTGTCAGGTTCTGCAGTAATTATTGTACCCATTTTATGAGTAATACATATACATGATAAAAGAACATTAAATACACATTTAATTCCTCTTTTTAAACTATTTTATTGCTTAAGTTGAATTATTTTTAAACATCACATAATACACTAAATGCTGTAAAATAATTTTTATGGATTGGAAAACTGAATGGAATTTACAAAGTCGGATCTGGAAGGAAGGACATGATTTGTGTTGAAGGTGGAGATGATCTTCTGGATCCTTCATCTTCCACCACGAACAGCAGCTGCATGTCTGTGATGATCATATTTAAAATGCTGTTTGTGAACTCAGCTGCTGCTCAACCAACATCCTGGAGCCGTTTGTACGAAGCTGTCCAACGTATGACTCTGACATTCACTGAAAAGAAGAAGAAGAAAATTATTGTTTGTTTGTTTGTTATACCTTAATACGTTTTCAAGTGTACTTCACTGGATATTATAAAATTATGTAATATTCTTAAGGGGTAATCTACACTTTCTGATGACCTGCTGCAATCAAAGTAACATTAGTGTCAGATGTATTTGATTTGTGCATTTTAAGCTTTTATTTATGTGTGAGGTTTGAGGATGGTTTAAATTAGTCTTTTAGGCTCAATGTGATTTATCTGTTTAAATAAAGGTTGAATGAAAAAATTTTTTAAAACCCTCTGTCACTGAATTATTTTTAACCATCACATAAAAATATAAATGCTATAAATGTTTTTTATGGATTGGAAAACTGAAATGAATCTTTATGCTATAAACTGAGTAAGATGGATAATGTAAAGTTTGCATTTGTACATTGAGTTCTGCAGACTGTATTATTATTTAGTCTTGATTGATGAGCTATAATCAAATATGACAGTAGTAATAATTGCAGATTAATCCAGTTTTCAGTCATAAACAGCAGCAGCAAGAAGAAAACAATCCTACTAACTCGTTTAAATACATTTACACTTGAATATTCACCCTAAATATGTCATTTAAGTCAGGATGGAAGTTCATCAATAAATAAATGTTTCAGTCTGTTGCTGCTTTTATCGTTAACAAACTTTCATCAAGTCCTGCAGAGTTTTGTTCCTCACACAACGTACAGACTCTGCCAGGTAGCCACTATGATCAGTCAGTAGATTTAACGTTAGTAAAAATATGCCTCATTTTACATCTATAACATGACAGATTATCACACATTTAGGTGAACGTATTTTGCACAGAGAACATGATACCTGTTAGAGCTGCGGACGAGTTTGATGCTGCAGCGGCTGTTTTCTCTTAAGACTGCAACATGGACGTGCTGTTGTGGTTACTCCACTTCTGTTTGCACTGGAAGCATTGAGCTGTGTCGTCTTTTCTGTTTAGACTAAAATGTTCCAAACTTTCAACAGTTTTTGTTGTTTTCGGGGCTCTTCTTCTACGCAGTCTCTGTTCCCTCCATAGCTACAAACGTAACACATACGCGTTAGCGGAAGCGCTAGCGTTGTGTAACACAAACCTTCTGTCTAGACCACAGTGCTCTGAATAGTTTAACGAAGCTTCGAGGCAGATAAATTTGCCTCGAGGATTTTTTTGTAATCGAGGTCCTTGAATGATTCGAGGAATCATTTCAGCCCTAGTGAGAGAGTGAATGGTTGTTTGTTTCTATGTGTCCCTGTGATGGACTTGCGACCTGTCCAGGGTGTAACCCACCCCTCGCACAATGATTGCTGGACATGGGTACTGGCGACCCCCTTGACCCAAAAGTGGAAGAAGCGGTTAAAAAATAATGGATAGTTTAGCATATATCTTAGATCCTTATATACTGTTTCTTATTTATACTTTATATTATTGCCATTTTTGTGTGTAACTGGGACCTTGAGTACACAATTTCGTTCCACCTCATGTACCACATGCAAATGACAATAAAGTTGCCTTGAACCTTAGACACTTATCTGATCTTTTTTAGACATTATACACTGGTATTTTTTTGTTGTATTTTGTGTAAGGGCCATAAAAATATGGTGAAATGCCCTAAATGCATTTAGACACCAAACTGTGCCTGGCAGTTTCTTCGTTGTGGATCTATAAATGAATATCTGCCATCAATCATTGTCAGGGCCTGCTTTCTCCAGCCCAGATGGATGAGGGTGACTAATGTCACTGCATGTTACTGTCCACTCCCCGCCTCCACTCCCACTCACTCACATCTAGCAGACCTGACAGAACACCAGCCACAGACCAAAGGGCCACTACAATGTCACCTTTTTGGACTTTTTGGGGGAGGGTATCAGGGTGGGGTGCAGAGACTTGTTGAGGGGATGAAATCAGCTCCTAGCATCCTGCTCTTTGTTTTATTTTGTATTTATTTTGACTGACAGCTGGGGTGTCATCGATGGGCTTTGAAGAGGACACAGTCTGACAAATCTCATGATTGCTGTCTTGCTGTGTAAAACTTTCTATCAGATCCAGATCTATCAGGCTTTGTTCTGATCGGGTCTATCCAGTGGTCAGTTTTCAGAAATAAAACTTTTTGTGTTAATGCTGATTCAGCATTCATATTTGTTTTCCTTTTTATTTCTTCCACCATATACATGTATTTTGTTTCTATTCTGCATCCTGTGCACTTGTTGAAGCACTCATACATCAAAATGTTCAGCTACATCATGAATACAATGCTGTGGCTTTTAGTATTTGTAACTTCTATACTTTTTGAACGATAAATGGACTGTACTTATACAGCGCCTTTCTATCTTGTCAAGATACTCAAAGCGCTTTACACTACAATCTCTGCCCTCATTTACCCATTCATACAGCACTCTACTAGATCTTTACAAAGCTAATAGAACAAATCATTCTGAAGAGACTAATCAGAGCTTTATCACATTCATACACTAATGGGACACACATTGGAGTCAATGAGGGATGCAATGTCTTGCCCAGAGACACTTCAGCATGTGACTGCTGGTGGAATCAAATCCCTAACTCTCGCATTGGAGGACAACTGCTCTAACTGCTCAGCCACAGCCGCACTAGTCGATTAGTTGATTCAACCCCTACTGGAGACCTGTCCAGGTGTCCCTGTGATGGACTGAAGACCTGTCCAGGTGTCCCTGTGATGGACTGGAGATCTGTTCAGGAGTCCCTATGATGGACTGCTTGCTACATGTTCTGGCCTGGGTAAAAACATTATTCAGTGATGTCACGCTTCACTATGACACAGCCTCAGGCCTTCCCATTATTGTGTACCCCACATTTAAAGAAATGGTTTGAACCAGACTGCTGTTTGTGCTTATGCACTAAACATAGGTTCAAATTACCTTTCTTGAGTGTACGGGTGGTGTCCTAGAACTGCTGGGGATGGGGATTCCCTTCTCATACTAGGTGACTTCAACATCCACGTGGGCAATGATGGAGTGATCTAGAAGAGGGTGATCCATGTGATCTCTCACCCTTGGGAGAGTTTTGTTCATGTTCTTGGGGAGGTTGTGGGGACATGGAATCTGAAGTAAAAAGTAAGATGTGGTAAGATGGCACCCGTGTACATGGCTTGCAATCCACCTCTGCTGATGGTGTTCGGATTATTTTTTTTTTTTTTTTTTTTTATCTGGGACATAAACTCGCTGCTGGTGTATGACCGACAACAGCTGCTGGATCTTCGATTTTCTGCCGCTGATGTCATTTATTTGGACCAATATGAGCGTACCTCTGGACCCCCTCTCCCCCCCCCCCTCCCCCGCTGCTGGCGAACGTGCCTGTTTACCTCTGCTGGGCTCCTCACCTGCCTGCCCGGAGATATCGCTACAGATGCTGGGGAAAACGTGCTAGGCGGCTGGTAAAGTTTAAAGTCCTGCACGTTGCATCTTCCTCTTCAGCTGGTGGTCATGGTTTCCATCGCCAGCTTCCCGTGTGCCCGGACCAGGTAAACAATGGGAGTTGTCGGCCGGTGTGCCGCACGGGCCGACCCGGAGGGGCTGTTATTGAAAACCTGCGACCATTGGCGCGTAAACTTCACCGCTGCTGGCTCCACTTTGGACAGTATCCGGATGTGTTTGGTCAACGCAAGATCTATTACCAACAAACCTTTTATCCTCGGGGATTACTTTTAAGAGCACGATTTGGACTTTCTCTGTATCACAGAGACTTGGATGTCTCCGGGTGAGTCCAGCACCTTGACGGAATTATTGCCGCCGAACTGTCTGTGTTTTAACACACCACGGCCATCAGGCCAGCGCGGTGGTGGATTATTAACAATATTCAAATCAACTTTTGACTGTAAACAACTGCCCATCCCAGTTTCCCACACCAGCTTTGAGCTGAGCATCTTTGAACTTGGCCTTTCGCCTTCGACTTTATGTGCTCTCATCTACCGCCCACCTCGACCTAAGGATTTCATAAATGAGTTTTCTGATTTCTTGGCTGAAATCACACCAAAATATCATCATGTTTTCATTAGACCATTGGGTCTGCTGGGTCTGTCAGGCATCTTCCCTCGCCATCATATCCAACTCACTACCAGGTGGTGATCAGTTGACAGCTCAGCTCCTCTCTTCACCCGAGTGTCCATAACAAACGGTCACAAATCAGATGACACGACTATGAAGTCAATCATCGATTTACAACCTAGGGCGTCCTGGTACCAAGTGCACCTATGGAGACCCTTATGTTTGAACATGGTGTTTGTGATGGACAAATTATGACTAGCACAGAAGTCCAACAACAGAACACTGCTTGATTTCAGATCAGAGAGGCCGTTCCTCCCAATTACGCCCCTCCAGGTCACACTGTCATTACCCACGTGGGCATTGAAGTCCCACAGCAGAGTAAAGGAGTCCACAGCTGGCACACCTTCCAGCACCCCTTCTAAGGACTCCAAGAAGGTCGGATACTCTGAACTGCAGTTCGGCGCATAGACACAAACAACATTCAGAGCCCATCCCCGAAGGCGAAGGGAAGCCACCCTCTCATCTACCGGGGAAAACTCCAACACACAGGCACCAAGTCGGGGGGCTACAAGTAGACCCACACCAGCTTGCCGCTCACCATGGGCAACTCCAGAGTGGAATAAGGTCCAACCCCTCTCATGGAGATCAGTTCCAGAGCCCATGCTGTGCGTCGAGGTGAGCCCAACTATATCTAGTCGGTACCTCTCAACCTCGCGCACAAGCTCAGGCTCCTTCCCTGACAGAGAGGTCACGTTCCATGTCCCAAGAGCCAGCTTTGGTAAGCCAGGGTCAGAACGCCAAGGTCCCCGCCTTCTGCCACTGCGCATAGTATCATAATTTGCCTTAATAATCTAGCTGTTTTTGCTACTTTTTTTGCGATCTTATTTTAATTTATTTAAAAAAAAATCTGTATGTCTCTTTAATGATTGTCTGTTGTTGTCGTTGTCCATTGTTGTCATCATTCTTTGTTGAAATCAGGTCTCTCTTGTAAATGAGTCCTCGAGGCTCAATAGGATTAACCTGTCTAAATAAAGG
>NC_056504.1:1179159-1186362 GCF_014905685.2 Nematolebias whitei
CAGTAATTCCATTTAAAAAGTGAAACTTGTATATTATATTCATTCATTACACACAGACTGATATATTTCAAATGTTTATTTATTTTAATGTTGACGATTATAAATGACAACTAATGAATATCCCAAATTCCGTATCTCAGAAATATAGATTAATACTTAAGACCAATAAAAAAAGGAGTTTTAGAATTGTTGGCCAAATGAAAAGTATGAGCATGTACAGCACTCAATACTTAGTTGTGGCTCATTTTTCCTGTATTACTGCAGCAATGCAGCATGGCAAGGAGTCGATGAATCTGTGGCACTGCTCAGGTGTTATGAGAGCCCAGGTTGCTCTGATAGTGCCCTTCAGCTCTTCTGAGTTGTTGGGTCTGGCATATTGCCTCTTCCTCTTCACAATACCCCATAGATTTTCTATGGGGTTAAGATCAGGCGAGTTTGCTGGCCAATTAAGAACAGGGATACCATGTTCCCTCAACCATATACTGGTAACTTTGGCATTATGTGCAGGTGCCAAGTCCTGTTGGAAAATAAAATCTACAGTTGGTCAGCAGCAGGAAGTAGGAAGTGCTCTAAAAGTTCCTGGTAGATGGCTGCTTTGACCTTGGACCTCAGAAATCACAATGGACGAACACCAGCAGGTTATATGGCCCCCTCAAATCTTCACTGACTCTGGAGACTTGACACTGGACATCAAGCAACATTTTCTTCCCTGTTCTCATCTAAGCAAAATATTATTCTGAATAAGAATAAAAAGGCTGTACTTTCATAGTAGCAGTTTTGTGCACTCCGCCCATCTTTCGGATGACTGTACATACATGTTCTCGTTGTATCTCGGTGCAATGATAATAAAGTTTATTCTGATTCTGATTCTGTACCGCTCCTCTATTCCTTCAGACTCTGGACCTTGATTTCCAAAGGACATGCAAAAATTTACTTTCATCAGAGCACATAAAATTGGACCACTCAGCAGTAGTCCCAGGCAAGACGCTTCTGACGCTGTCTCTTGTTCAAGAGTGGCTTGACACAAGGAATGTGACAACTGAATCCCTTGTCTTGCATATGTCTGAGCGTGGTGGTTCTTGAAGCACTGACTCCAGCTGCAGTCCACTCTTTGTGAATCTCCCCCACATTTTGGAATGGGTTTTGTTTCTCAATCCTCTCTAGGGTGCGGTTATCCTTATTGCTGGTACACTTTCTTTTCTGCCCTATAGTTTCCTTACCTTCACCTCTCTATTGATGTGCTTGACACAGAGCTCTGTGAACAGCCAGCCTCTTTAGCAATGACCTTTTGTGTCTTGCCCACCTTGTGCAAGTTGTCACTTGTCGTATTTTGGACAACTGTCAAGTCATTCATCTTACCCATGAATATGTAGCCTACATAACTAGACTGAGAGACTATTTAAAGGCCTTTGCAAGTGTTTTGAGTTAATTAGCTGACTAAACTGTGGCACAAGGTGTCTTCAATATTGAACCTTTTTACAATATTCTAATTTTCTGAGATACTGAATTTGGGGTTTTCATTAGATGTCGGTTATAATCATCAACATTAAAAGAAATAATCATTTGAAATATATCAGTTGTGTGTAATGAATGAATGTAATATACAAGTTTCACATTTTGAATGGAATTACTGAAATAGATCAACTTTTTGTAATATTCTAATTTTATGACCAGAACCTGTATATACATACAGTCCAGATTGAGAATGAGAATGTAGCTGTAAGCTAAAAGCACCTCCTACCACACTGCAAGGAGTTATGAAGATTCAACCGATCTACTGGTTCAAAACTAGGGTTAGCTCTCTATCCTCAGCAATAGACTGGAACCTGGCCTGTGTGAAACAGACCTAATAATCAATAACCCTGGGTTTTATCATTATCAAAAACCATCATAAATGTAAGTAATACATGCACGTTTTATCATAATTACTATAGTAATATAAATTCATAATGTAACTAAAATCAAGCTCATTATTTGAGTATTCATAAATCTTCCTAATATTAAAGGTCCTAATATTGTATCTTAGCACACAATATAGGAATAGCATTTGTAGTGTCCATCCATCCATCCTCAAATACAAATGTCCTCAGAGACACTGTGTTTCCTACGCCCCTCCCTCTCTGCTAATCTGAGACAGTTACTGGCATCCTGTACTGACACAGGAAGCTTCTTTCTACTCCCCTCTTGGACCACCCTGACATATTCACTAATGATAATTAGTTCTGACTTTCTGTCCACCCAAAGAAGATCTTGATCAAAGAGCTTCACTTGGCCTTATTGACAGAAACTGGTTGTTGCGGTGATGAGGGACATCGGTTGAACAGAACTTCTTTTGTTTATGTAAACAATGTGTCATTCTCTTTAACAAAAGCCATTGTATTATCATCTCTGAGAACTTTGAGAAGGGAGGTTTAATTACATTAAATTATACAGTTGGGACACACTCACTATGAGAAACCCTCTGATTAGTTAAAAGTTAAGGGGGCAAGTCTTCTTAGGAGTCAAGTAAATGGAACACCAGGAGTTGAGTGACAGCAGCCAAGGAGAGAGGTTGGCTTTGGCAGCTGAGGGCAGTTGCTGAGACTCTCTGAACAACAGCCATGATGGAAGAAGTGTCCTGGTGAAAAGATGGAGAGAAAGTCCTAAAATTATCAACCATACCACACCATCCAAAAAAGTTCAGTCTGGTCCTCTGGACATCCAAAAAACAAAAAACAAAGCAAAAAAAAAAAAAAATGTAGAAACATTTCGTCTCTCATCCGAGAGACTTCCTCAGTCTGAGGTGCTGTATTCAGCTCAGTCTCTTAAATAGCACCTTCTCAGAGTGGATCAACCAGTTTGCTGCTGACAACCAGAACCAGCTGATCACATGCTCAAGAAGGACCATCAGCCTAACAATGGATCATTAGCACCTGATGGCTGTTTACTGTTCACAGAGGGCTGAGTGATACTAGCAATCACAGCATTGTAAGAGGGGGACAGTTGAACCTGGAGGCTCCACCCCTGTTTAATGATGGACGGTTTCTTTTCACAAAGATGGCCTCCTTTACTCCTCTCTCAAACCATCGTTCCTCTCTGTCCAGGATGTGAACATCTTCATCCCTGAAAGAGTGACCGCTGGCCTGGAGATGAGTGTAGACCTCAGAGTCCTGGCCTGATGTTGTTGATCTTCTGTGCTGGTCCATCCTTTTGGCCAGTGGCTGTTTTGTTTCCCCGATGTAAGACTGATCACCCTCCTGACACTGAACAGCATACACAACATTGCTCTGTTTGTGCCGGGAGACTGGATACTGGGACATACCATACCATACCAATTTATTTATAAAGCACTTTAAACAGTGACAAAGCACACCAAAGTGCTGTACAGGGACAAACAGAACAAGCACACAGCAACAGATTACATAACAGGACACCAAAAAGTAGAAACCAACAAAAACAATAATGGATAACAACAACAACCGCAACATGACCAACACAGTGTGATGCACACAGACTCAGCACAGATCACACAGTGCAGAAAGCCAGGGACTACCACCACTCTACTACACACACCACCCTGAAAATGCAGTCCCTGCTGGTCCCTACATGGCCCTGAGGAAAACAACCCTGGCTTCAGCATGGAACTTGTTGTGGCTGTCCTCCACAATCATGTTCAAGACAGCTGAGACGGTCACTTTAGTTCAAAGATTTATTTGACAAACAGGAGTTACAGATATTCAGAGACAAACAATTACATTTGTAAAATATATGCCTATATTTGGAGCATTAAAGAACGAACCGTCTCGGTCTGCGCTTCCCCGGAAATGCTCGCTGGGCGTGTGTAATTTTTTGCTTTTATCAAAGTTTGAGAAGGCTAGCTTTCTGATTGGTTTAGACCTTTGGTTGCTATGGTTACGGGTCTAGCCCGCCCCCCTCAAGGCCCCCTCTTACTGCATTCCAGAGATAAGTTTTATGGAAGCTTGGTTTCTTTGTCTGTGTTTAAACTGTTAACACTCTGTTTCAGTTTAACTTGATTATACCTTATTGATACCAAATGATTTGAGTTAAAGTTGTTTCTTTTTAGGAATAATTAATAACTATTAATTATTATCTAACTCATGTTTATGTGTTCTTAATTAATCTCTCTTATTATACTTGTGTTTCAGTTCAGTTGAAGTCACCCTGCCCCCATCTTGCTTAGTCTAACATCTGGTAAAATGCTCTTGTAATTTACTGTGAAGATTAAACCTGTGTCCGCTCATCTAAACCGAACCTGTGTCAAACAATGATTAAAACGATTAAATGTTAATTGTTATTAACATAAGGACCTGAGGGTTTTAGGTATTCTACCTGTTTCAGTATCTTACCTGCTACCTGGCTTGATTTGATTGCTTGTAATATATCAAATGTGAAATTGTAAAATTATCATTAGCTAATATAAGATTATATGTAAAGGTAAAATAGTTAGAATTAGTAAACATTTTCTATAAATATAGTTCAACCCTTGAAGAAAGACACGCACACACTTTGTATAACATGACATTTGAATGCTTGATAGGAAATATAAAAAGGTATAAAAATATGAAATCCAACAAACTCCAGCAAAACTATCATACTGTATCTGCTGTGGTAATGAGGATATGGACTCATATTCTGGTAGGACCAAACATCTTCCTTCTGATGAGAGATACAGTGTCAACTAAGTTAGTTTAGACATGATTAATTCATGGATCTGAGATAAACGTACCTAATTTTTAATGTTGAGAGCTAAGAACCTTAGTTCAAATTGAATCTAAACTCCTTCTCAAAGTCTCCAGATTTACGTCATTTACTTTCTAAAAAACTACTATTGGCTGTTCAACAATTTTTTAGTCAGGTCATCTGGACAGGTTCTTTTTTTGTGCTGAAACATTTCACCTTCCATCCAGAAGGCTTCATCAGTCAAGGAAACACACAACACAAAACTGATTCTTCCCCCAACAGCTTACTGCAAAGTGGAACAAACCAGTTATGTTGGTGCTAAGATGGTCTCTTTGGCACTCCCCCTCCCCTGGTGCTGGCCCTCTCCCTCGTCGACAGTCATGTCAAAATGGTCCAAAACCAACAAAGTCCATGCTCAATAATCCAGGTATACAATCCAATAATTTTCAGTCAGGTCATCTGGAAAGTTTTTTATTTTATTTATTTATTTATTTATTAGGCTATTGGCTGTTCATTCATATTCCATATTTGCCATAATTTTCATTGTCATAATTCTAACTGAAAATAAACTTTACAGAATTATATTAAAATTATCAGATTCTTTGTGTTTTTCTTTGAGGGAGAGGAATTAAGTTTGCTACAAGAATGCATGTATTTATGTGTGTTTGAGGTGAGGCCAGTCCAAGTTATGTTAGCGTAAATACCTCTTAAAGGGTGCCCGGACCAGAAGTCCAACTGTATACTCTTTTGTATTTATTTATTTGTTGTTAGGCTTATTGATCTGGGACCTGATTTCGAATTTTGTACCATAAACATGCAAATTTGCGCTGGTATGACAATAAAAAATCCTTGAATCCTTAATAACTTTACCTAATGGAAGTATATATAAGGTAAAGAGTATTGGACCAAGCACTGAACCCTGAGGAACTCCATGAATAACTTTGGTGTACGATTGATTCATTATTTAGATTTACAAATTTCAATCTCTGACATGAAGGCTCTGACATGTATGTGTCATCTAACATGTGGTATCTGTTTCTGTCTTTACCTCTATTGTATGGGTGTACTCTAATTGTCCAGATGCTGACCGAGCCCAAAAACACGGTATGGATGAATTTATTTCAGCCAACCCCTGCAACTTTGATCATGCTTCCTTGTTTGAGCTGGTGCAGCGCCTCACCCTGGATCACAGGCTAAATGACTCCTACTCCTGCCTGGTAAGAAACAGTAACATTTGATGTGATCTGCTGCTGTTTTTTTTATTTTAACAAAACTGCACACAGTTGTTGAGATTAAATGGGAAACTGTCTGCTTTCAGAAAGATGTGAGGAAGACTTTCACCTGGTATCACCAGATAAGCCTGTTTTCTTTAGAATACAGGCTTATCTGATGTTCACTGATTGCAAATTTAGACAAACATCTGATTTTAGTTTATTTTATCACAGATTTTAGTTGATTTTATCATCAATTTTAGTTGCACTCTGTAACACTTTGAGATTTTTGTAAATGAAAAGTGCGTTACAAATAAAATTAATAAATTCATAAACAGAAAGGTACACTGCAGCATGGTCGCTTAAATCTAATATCCCAATTTCACAGGTGTTTATCTTTGTATTTTCCAAATGTTAGAAAATAAAAATCTATTCATGCGTAAAACAAGTGGGGTGATGAGTAGTAGGTATAATCTCTTTTCTTAGGATTCAAGTCCCTCCATTTATAGATTAGACCAACTTCCTCAAATAACGGATTAATTTTTTTAACTAGTGATTTCATATATAGCTTTATACGATTAGAGCAGTCTAGTTTTGGCTGTAAGTGTATATTCACCTCTCCTCCACAGATTAGAAACCCACTGTCTCACTTATAAGGCAGCTGCTGCTGAGTGGTTAGAGCAGCCATACTCCAATGGGAGAGTTGGGGGTTTGATTCCACAAGCAGTCACATGTTGAAGTGTGCCTGGGCAAGACACTGAACCCCTCATTGCATCTGGTGTGTGCCCCTTCTAAATCTAAATGTGATCTAAAGCACTGACTAGTCTCTACAGATTCAGATTATCTTTGTAGAGAAGTAGTAGAGTCATGTTTGAAAGTGTGTGTAGTAGAGTGCTGTATGAATAAATGCGTGTGTAGTAGAGTGCCGTGTGAATGTATGTGTGTAGTAGAGTGCTGTATGAATGTATGTTTGTGTAGTACAGTGGAGTATGAATGTATGTGTGTGTAATAGATTGCTGTATGAATGTATGTGTGTGTAGTAGAGTGCTGTATTGTTAGGGTCTGTAGGTGATGTCAAAGGCAAACGGTTTGAAGCAAGGACTAAACAACTTGAGGTAAAAAAACAATATTATTTATTGGTTCAGATGTATCTGGTGAACTCAAACTCAGGATGGATCCACTGTGGGAATAGAGAGGAGATTGGTGGTGAACGACAAATCGTCTTGAGGAGATTTTGGAAATGTTGATAGTAATCCAAAAATAAGCTTACTTGTCGTTGTTGTTCCAGGAGCATGAGAACAGGAGACAGGAT
>NC_056504.1:1186372-1192243 GCF_014905685.2 Nematolebias whitei
GAATCCGTTTAATTTATGAATATATCTCATGCATATGTTCATCTACATACTGGTGGCCCGTATACGTTCATAAATGGACTGTGTATTCGTGTAAAGTTGATATCATGTTGGCATGAAAAATTGCAGATTATGCTGTGAAAAAGTGCAGATTTTGCTGTGATGGAACGCAGCGCAGCTGGGACGCTTGGAGTAAACGCAGCGTGTTGAGCTGAAACAGAAATGTTGAGCTAGTGGTGCTGTGAAAGCTGAAATTGTGAGTCAACGTGTCTGTTTGAAAGCTGAAATTGTACGTCTGTGGTGTGTGACTAGTTTGCTGAGCTGTGGAAACGCTTTATTCTGTTTAAACTGTGTTCCAGACGCTGTTCTGGTCCTGTTCGGTTTCTGAAAAGTTCGAACGGTTGGTTTTAAATGGTTGGGAAGACGTTTTTAATGCCGGGGCGCCGACTCCGTGCAGCTCAGAGCTTGATTCGTTACATTTTTAGCAGAAAATGGTGCATTTTGACAGTTTAAAAGACGAAAAGTTGACGGACTTATTTCAGGCTAAGACTAACATGCTAGTTGGAAAAACGCTGCGTGATTGGTTGAATTCAGCTGCTGTGGAGCGCTCTGAGTCGCTGAGAAGTGTGTGACGTGGCTGCGTCACTTCCTCTGACGTGTCAGGTCGTAAAGCCCACCCCCGTGCTGCTCTGTCAATGGTAGATTCAGTCACGTGACCCGGAAATAAGTTCGGTTGCACCAAACCTTTTCTGTGCTTAAAATCTGCTTTTTAAAAGTTGAAAAACGCTTTAAAGTTGATTCTGATCCGCTGCTTCGTTTCTTCGGGGCCTAATCGCTGAAATTTTGCCACGTTTGAGTTTAAAATCCGTCATTAAATGATGTTTTTGAACAACGCTAGCCATGCTAATTTTAAGCTAACAGCTAACGACCGGATGAGTGACGTGTCACGCCACTTCCTCCATGTCAAATGGTAAAGCTTGGTTGCACCGAAAGCCTTCGCTGTGCTTAAAATCACTAAATAAAGCTGCCACATGTCCCAAAAACTCATGTTCATGCAAAGAAGTCGTGCTTGTTGAAACAACGCCACGTTTAGCTTTAAATCCGTTCAGAAATGTTGATTTTACCGAGTTTTAGCCTAAGCTAATTTTAAGCTAAGTGGCTAACAACAGGATGTCAACAGAACGTCAGGAAGTTGTCATAGACTCCTGCTGGTAGAAAGCTAACACCAACACCTGCTGGGAAAGAGGAGTATAACGGTTTTCTGAAGAAAGACTGAAACTCCTCATAACATCTTTTCTTTTTCTGTTCACCACCTGGTTCTATGAGTAGCTGTTAAATAGCGAATTTATGGGAGTAAACGGTTTAAAAAGCGTTTTTGAACTGATGATTGCTGTGAGACTTTTAGAAAAGTTGCAGGTTTATAAAGCTTCAGTGCTTTAGAGTAAAAAACACTCAGAGGCTTGGTAATCTAGTATCTGTTAAGAAATAAGCACGTTAAGTAACACTGCCAGAGAAGCATTTACTTAAGAATATTCATGAATTGGGGTAAAACCTACAAATAGGTACCCACATTTGAATAAGTTGACTTATAACAGTACTTTTGTGTAAACCCAAAGCTAAAATAGTGTGAAACTCATTGACATTTGAATACAATTATTTACCTGTACAATATCTGAAGCTGGCAATTGTTTTACCCAGAAAAAGTGCTACACAGTGAATGAACATGACAGGTGTGGTAGAAAAAGATTTTGATCCTTATGAGATGAAGGGCTGTTTAGAGGATGCGTTGAAGCTACTGACAGAATCCTTACATCCATATGTTATACAGGTGAACAGCATGAACCCAAAAGAGTTAGTGGACAATCTGATGGAGGTTGCAAGATGTGTGACCTCTACAGAATTTACAAAGTCAAGTTATGATCAGCTGGCTAATATTACAATTTTGCTGAAAGAATCATTCTATGCAGTTGTTGAGAAAGCTGATGACCTTGCACTAAGGTTAGACAGTGAAAAAGAGTTGGTTCGGGAAATTGAAGAACACTACCTTCAATTTAAGAGCGAACACGAGGTCCTCATGAAAAAACATTATGAAGAGTTGTTTCAATTACAGCAAGATGCACGTGCAGAAGTTGATTCAATGAACAGCAAAATACAGTTACTTGATGCATCACTATCTGAAGCCAGGGATGCTAAAGATGTGCTTAAAGCACAACTTGAGGAATGCAAACTGGTAAAGGCGGGATTACTCCAACAATGTCTGTTTTTACAAAGTGAATGTCAGACATCACATGAGCGCCTGAAGGCTTGTGAGGAGAATCTAGCCACAGCAACAAACAAGATTTCTGACATGGGACGAGCTGGTCTGGGACTCAGAGACGAACAAGGTCAGGGTCCGGGTCAGCCACAACCACCCCAGAAAGATGCTGTTGCACCTCCTACTCTTAGCCCCATTCTGTCACCCCCACTCCCATCTCGGGTGGTAGGGACAGACCTGTACCGACTTGCACCTCCTACTCTTAGCCCCATTCTGTCACCCCCACCCCCATCTCGGGTGGTAGGGGCAGACCTGCACCGACTTGCACCTCCTACTCTTAATCCCATTCTGTCCCCCCCACCCCCATCTCGGGTGGTAGGGGCAGACCTACACCAATTTGCACCACCAACCACGCAAGTGAGACCGTTGATACTGTCTCCTTCGATGGATGATTTGCAGAAACTCTCAAAATATGTACAACGCTTTGTACCTGGACCGATGGGCTCATCTGGAACAAAAGCGTACCTCAGAGATCTTGAGTTCAGATTGAGAGGTTATCCTAATGCTACGGTGGAGGATAAGATCAGTCTGATAAGGCTCACTTCAGACAGAGAGGTGTTCACCTTCATCGAGCGTCTACCTGATGCAACGAGAAGAGATTACAACCTTCTGTGTGAAGCTTTGATCAGAGAGTACGACTCCTGCACGGGACCTGCTGGTTTCCCAGCCGCAGACAAAGTCACGCAGGACAAAACTGAACATCCAAGAGTTTATTACAAAAGAATCTTCCAAGCTTATTTTGGTAACAGAAATGAAACCGGTATGGAGGAAGAGGAAGGTTTCAAATTTGTTTTCAGCAAAAATCTCCACACTGATTTTAAACGATCAGTACAAATGATGGCAAATTTCAGAGAAAAATCCATCAGTGAGATTAAACAGTGTGCTATGAATGTGTTCGAGGCATGTCCTCATGCTAAGACGCCCATAGAAGTGTTTCCTGGTGTAAAGGTTAAACCCCTCTATCTTGAACTGGAAGGACGGCGTGCTTCGCCACCTCCTCCTAAGAAAGTTGAGAAAAAACAGTCTGTTCAAACTAACAAACCGTGTCATGAAGGTGCACGCTGGGACAAAAAAGCTCCTCTTTCAGAGGATGAACGTGATTATCGTAAAAGGGGTGAGCGGAGGACGCAAAGATATGGGAACCGAGAGGACCCATATATTCAGGGAAAGTACGTAAAGGAACCCCCAAAAGACGTACCTGACCGTCCCCCACCTCGGACGAAACAAACCGAGGCGAAAAAATCACAAAAGTTCCAGAAACAAGGCCCTACACCTCTGAGCTCGGAAGAGACAGAGAAAATACGCAGGTTGTTAGAAACTTTGAAACACACTGACACGGGAACCCAACCAGGACCACTATGCAGTAATGTAATCACTATTACATCTGAGGGCGCGAATGAGAACATTACAGATGTCGGTGGAACACACCAAGACATGGCTGTTGTTGCCTCAAACAACCCCTCATCAGTAGAAGGGGGGGTAAACACACACACAACCGATGACGAGTCATCGCAAGCTGAACACTCAGAAACAGCTACTGCTGTGCTGACGGTTCAGACAAACCAAGATCACACAGACAAAGCTGAACGCGTGAAGAAGCGTCAGAAAAAACCCAAGAGGTTTCTGTGTAACTTTATCAGAAGGGGGGTCGCCAAAAAGGCATACCTGTCGATAACACTCGAAGGTGTCCTCACACACGAAGCACTCCTGGACGGTGGGGCAGACATAACAATTATGTCAGCTAAACTGTTCGAGGAGCTGAGGACAGCCGCTGCCGGTGTTAACAGGATAATACCTCTCTCTGAATGTGCTATAGAAATGCAGGGTCTCTCAGAGAAGAGAACAACCCTGACAGCTATAGCAATGGTTCACATGCAGATTGGCGAAATGACACTGTACCATCCGGTACACGTGTCTCGTGTTGACTCATTCCCATTTTTGGTTGGCCAGGATTTTATAAATCGCTTCGATGCGATTATAGATTATGGTGATCAAACGATGTGGACAAAAGTGAGCAAACCACTGCCAATAGATACGCCTCCGGAGTGTAACACAGACTGCCCAACAGCAGGTACCGCGGAAGGCGCAAAGGACTCCTCAGCCGAGGACACGAGCCCGGTGAGTACTCCTCTGACATCATGTGAAACCAAAGAGACCCACCCAGTGGTCCAAACTCTGACCCAACAAGACAGCCTCCTCTGTGAGCTGGAGCAGTCAGAGTCCACCAAACACTACCTACCACTGGTAGTTAAGGGTGTAGAGATCCAAGGGTCCCACACCAACGATGCTGTTCTGTCTCTGTGGACAGATAAATCAGCAATTAACTGAGCTTTCTATGAAACCTTGGTTCACAAACACGTTGGTCTAGAACTAATTAAAAAAGCTTTCCGCTTTCCATTAGTTCCCAATAGTTCACAGGTAATGACCGCAGAAGGAGTCATTAACCTAAAACTGAACTGGAACCAACGAGAACTGGTTCACCCATTTCTCGTGATCCAAAACTTACCACATGCATCCTACATAGGCTCTGACGTTTTGGTAAGGTTGGGTGTCCGCGTGGACACCATCAACAAGGTGCTGTGGTCCCTTAAACCAGCCACAAAGGATCCTCCTGTGCTAGACACAGCAAACCTTAAGGCTGGGCAGTCCATTCCAGAGGCGTGCCAGGTTGCTAGCAACCAAACCACCACAGTACCACCTCAGGTGATTAACCTAATGGTGCGAATCCACATCATAGCTGGACAAGCTATTAGCCATAAACAGGCATATTTTCAACCCTCTCCTGCATTTTTCAACTTGGGACTGTCCGTGGAAGCCACGAACCAAGTGAGTCTTGACTCCAGGACCACATCTATTGCTGTGTGTAACACAGGCATGGATGAGGTGCTGATCCCAAAAAACACTATGCTAGGATGGTTGATCTCAACTGACTTTCATGATTTTGAACTAGGCATCCCATTTCTGGGAGGACTCCCAGACAACCTGGTACCGAGTCAAGAAGCTGGGCCAGTATGGTTCACAAAACCAACACAGGCCATAGCTCTTTTCTCAACCGATGACGTCGACCAAGGACCTCAAACCTATGGTGTCTTACCCATAGACAGGTCCGACGACTCAGAAAGGGATTCGTTGGAGCTCCCCAAGGAGCAAGAACCCTTAACAGTCTCATCACAGATTGATCAGGTGGTCGCCCAAGCCGACGCTCTGACATCTGATGAAGAAAGAGACAAACTACGCCAAGTTCTTTTAAAATATGAAAAGTCATTTTCAACTGACTCAACAGATTGTGGGTTGACCTCACTCCACGCAGTGAGAATCCCAACCCCACCCAACGCACCGCCAACATTTGTCAGACAATACAAGATCCCTCTGGCAGCGTACCAGCCTGTCCAGGAGATCATTGATGACCTTTTGGTCAAAGGTATAATCAGACAATGTAATAGCACCTACTCTGCGCCTTTATGGCCAGTTTTAAAACCAAATGGTAAGTGGAGACTTACCATAGACTACAGAAAGCTAAATAAACAAGTACCCTTATCCAGGTGGCCAATGACTCAGCT
>NC_056504.1:1192343-1193676 GCF_014905685.2 Nematolebias whitei
AATAATAAAATTAGGCCTGAAGTGCAATAGGCAATGTGTATATGTTGAATGAATGTTGGTTTCATTTTTATAGTAATTTTTAGTTTCTATATTATAAATTCTGCTACGATCTTTACACATTGTGTATTCCAGAAGAACCAGATGGAATACAAGGGGGAACAAAGTTCTGATCTTTCCAGACTACACCAGCCAGGTAATGAGCCAGCGCCGTACCTTTCGGAATGTGATGCAAGCCCTGAGAGGAGACGGAATCAAGTTCCAACTACATTACCCGGCCCGGCTACGGGTGCAATGGCAGGACGAGAACGCCCCCAAGACATTCAATGACCCGGCTAAAGCAGAGGCGACTCGCCTGCGGAAGAAGCGAAGCAGGACTGAAGAGGAATAGTGTGCGTCGTGGCACCTTTTCTTTTTTTCTTTTTTCTTATTTTTTGTTCCTTTTAAAGGTGAGCTAAATGTATGTATGTATGTATGTATGTATGTATGTTTTATTTATTCATTTCATTTCATCCAAACAACAAATATAATACAATTTAAAGAAAAGAAAAATGATATACAATCACAGAAATAAATAAATAAATAAATAAAACTAAATATAACTAAATAAATCTCTGTTGTTAGGTGTGTGCACCACGCAGCAGATTACTCAGCAAACAATTTTTCATATTTCTAATTAGGTAAAGATGCATCGACTGTATGCTAGTTGCTTTGGTCTGGTTCAGCTCGTTCAGAATATGGAGTTTAAAAGTGTTTGGTAGAGTTATTTAGCTAATTCGTTAAGTGATTATTGTGGAGGGTGCTGTGATTTGACTTAGTTTGGTCCATTATTTGTGCGGCAGCTCCTGTTTTGTATAAGGAGGGATACGCGTCATGTTCGGAGATGCAGTGGGGAGGTGGGAGGGAGAGAGTTTGGGGGTTGTGTTGTTTGTTGGTTTTTGTTTTACCCAGGTGCACACGCTTTATTTATCTGTATCACACAACATCAAGACTGCTTGTTTGACGATTTATCTGCTCAATGACTGATGCTTGTGGTGGTGGGTAGACAGGGGAGAAATCTGCAACTGATCTCATGAAATGTAAAAGGGCTTGATAGTGCAAGAAAGAGGAGGAAAGTTTTTAAACACCTGAAATCTTTGTCTGCAGATATATTTTTACAAGAGACCCATAACATAGACTAAAGTGTATCTGGGCGTCTCAGATATATATATACCATTCACTTGGCATGCTCATGGTGTGGTGATATTATTGAGAAAGAATATCCCATTTCGGACACCTTCTGTAGTTAATGGGTGGGAGATCTTGACCACCCGCTACACTGCTTCTTCAACCTGCT
>NC_056504.1:1193776-1206673 GCF_014905685.2 Nematolebias whitei
AGACTCGGACTGCCCCCTCTTTGATACAACTGGGGGTGCTTGGCATCGCGCCCCTATCGCGCGGCCCCCTGGTGGGGTGTGCCCTTGCCTGCCGGCGCGCTTGGGGCCCTTGGTATCGGGGGCTGGGCGCTTGGGCGTGTGTCGGCTTGGCCTGGTGTCTGCCTGGTGGGGCTCGGGTCCTCTGGCCCTGTCAGGCCTTGGCCTGGGTGGTGTGAGTCCTCGGTGCCCGGGCCTCGGTGCCTGGACCTGGACCTACATCGGTGCGGCAGGTGCCGACGGGGGCCTATGAGTTTGTCGCTGTTGGCCCCGGGGGGTCACTGTATGTGGTTGCTGGTGGGGATCTTCCGGTTCTCCCCTGTGGTCCGTTCTGGGGTGTGGGTGAGTGGTTCGTCCTGTGTGGGTGGCTCTGGGGGCTCCGCGGTCGGGGTCCCTCCTGGGGTCTTGGGCTCTGGTCCCCCCTTTTTCGTCTGCCTCTGGTCTTGGGGGTCGGGTCTCTGCTGCTTCACAGTTACTAATAAATGTTCTATTAGAGAAGCCTTATACACTTATGCATGCTCACAACCACACACAAATAGAAGCAGGGATGCTTATGTAGGCTTTATATGTAGATATATAGATATGTATGTGAGTGTATATTCATGTGTATGTATGTATGTATGTATATAGGCGTAGGTATGGGTATATATATTTATGGAAACTTACTGCAAAGCCATGAATATTTTAAGTTCTTTATACATATGTATTTTGTTGCTGTGTTTTGTCATGTTCTTTGCAGGCGAACAGACAGTGGCCGGGTGTTTTGACGTGTGCTCTATTTGTATATATTTCTTATATTTTGGAGTCTTACTTTGTCTTTTCTTTCTTTCTATCCTATTAAAAAAATAAATTAAAAAATTAAAAAAAACCTACACTAGATAGTCACTATAATAAATATTTCATAATAATGGTGTGGAGAGGATGGCTGTAAGGGGAGAAGGGAGGCCATCACAAAAAAAAATAAAAATAAAAAAAAAATAAAAAAAAATACCGAACCACCACATTTCTCCTTAACCTTTGCTCAAATCCACTTCAGGAGTCTGTGTTTTGATGCTAGGGGCGTCCCCCTTTTCTGAAATTTGTACACATTACAACAAAGAAAGAGAAAAATACTTTTGTTAAACCGATATATACAAGTGCAATGTCGTTTTGTAGGCTTCTGAGTTATTCCACTTTTCAAATGTCAATGTGATTATCCTAAATGATCCTTTAAACGCCTCAGACTTACTATTGGCTTTTTGCTGTTCATTTAAATATAAAACCCTAAGAAGTTATTTTTGTATATTTTATAATGACCTAATCATTGTATGAACTGTTTCCTGTTAAGAGCAGCCTTCACCTTCCCCCTTTTTGAAACAGTTTTCTGTTTCAAATCCGAAGTATTACCGGCTGTAATTTACTAACACCCAGTCTGAGAATTAGTTTCAGAAATATAAAAATAATATGGTGTAATTTTAATCTTCCTCCTACTGTTATTCAATCCAGGTTTTGCAAAAAAAATAAAATAAAAATAGCCAAATATAACCCAAGCTCTCATATAATTTTCCAAAGAGTTAACCATTAAATACATTTCATCCCTTGTATCAAAACAGACCCACCAAATGAGCTCATTCAAGGCAAAGACAATCATTTAGTATTACTTTAGAAAACATTAGTGAACTCCATCCAAATCAGGTCTCAGGTACAAGTTTCTGTTGAATGAGACTTTGTGACCTGTATAAACGAAAAGTTAAAAAGTCAATATTTTGCTCAGGGGTGAGGAGCATTATTCATCGTCCTATTAGGTTTGGAGGTAATAAAACAATTTTCAGCTCAGAGCAATTGGGAAAGGGCAAATCATCTAGCACACCCACAGTAGTATTCCTGTGTCATGTTTTGGCACCTGTCTTAAACTGAGCCTATGTGAGTGATTATTATCAAAGCCAACTGCAGTTTTGATCACGACACCAAGGCGCTTGGATAACCATCACAGACCAAATGTAGGGTTGACACCTCCGTCAGGCTGCAGTTGTTGTTAGTGACCTTGGACAGATGGACCACCAGCTTTTCTTTCAGCCTTTCTGTCCTCAGTTTGTCTCCCTCGGTCTGGAGACCAGTTCAGCTTTGTGCAGCAGTTCATAGCTCAGCATACAGCGAGACTTGACTGGATGTTCCCGCTGTTGACAACATCCAGGACCCCCTCTGGACAGTTAATTCAGTTTGTTGTTGGACTGATAGATCTTTGCTTTGTTTCAATAGTGAAAAGCCATATTCTTTGGCTGACAATTTCTTTGTTGTTGTGTCAGTGATGCTCGACTGACAGTTTCTTTGAAACGTCCCATTGGTCAGTTTCCCAGACCCAACTTCAGCGTCCACCTGAACACATCTGGTATCCGATCCAGCACCCAGCACTAGAGGGTCATGATCAACACTCAGATGGATGCTGTATGTATCTGAAGACTACCTGTATGTGTTCTGTGGGCCTAGCCAGACTCACCTCCCCAATCCACAACTCTGTCTTCTCAGGCTGCTGAGAAGGAAAAATAAACAATCCAATGATTAAAAGTCGGATTCAACATTCATCTGTTATCAACAGTAATCATCTGTTAGCAAGTTATATTCTGGGACCACAGCATTTACCTTAAACAGAGTCATTCTGGTGTTCTTGATTGCACAACAGATGTTTTAACCGCTCAATTACATAAGAGTGAAACTTTCATCAAACACTGCACAATCCAATTCTTTACGCCTACTGCATAAAATATCCCATTCAAAATACTGTCTTCAATCTTTTAGAATATGTGTTTTGACTCACCACCTGACAGTGAGGACCACTCTCAGGTCTACATTATCCATTTAGACTTTGTAAAGGTTTAGGCAGCATGATTATATGTAATCACTGCTTGTTATATACCAAATCTGCAAATTATTCCATCTCATAACTATGCATGTTCACTGTATCCTAAACAAAATTCTTCTAATTCAATTCAATTAAGACTATGTCTACCCTTCAAGACATCACAGAGACCATTATCACTGCACAAAATCGTCTACATGCATCTTTATTCACAAAGCACAACTTCTTAAACTCACCATGTACTCATCTCTGTTCTCCTTATGCACTCATAGGACCTGTGTGAAATCACAAGATGTTTAGAGTCATTTCATTTACCCACTAGAATTGTTGTTTTTACATAAGCCCTCCTTCTTACGACCCCTCCGTCTCCGTCACACGCTCTGCTGTCTTCAGTCAGTTTGAGCTCGTCACCCTGTCTTCCTTAACTGACATCACTGGTCGTATGAAACCTGCTGGATCCCCAAATGATCCCATCCCACCTCGTCTTTTTAAAGAGGTTTTTCACACCGTGGCTCCTCATGTGTCCCAAATTATAAATGACAGCTTGGCATGTGGACAGGTACCAGCGAGCTTTAAACATGCAGTTGTGACACCACTGATTAAAAAACCTAGCCTAGACCCCACAGTAATGTCCAACTTTAGACCCATCTCAAAACTGCCCTTCATATCTAAGATCTTGGAGAAAATTGTTTACAATCAGTTAACATCATACTTAAACGACCACAACCTTCTTGAACAGTTTCAATCTGGCTTTAAAACTCACCACAGCACTGAGTCTGCGCTGCTGAAAGTCTTCAACGACATTCTTTTAGCCGCAGACTCTGGTGACTGTGTAGTTTTAATGTTGTTGGACTTGACTGCTGCCTTCGACACAGTAGACCATCACATCCTCCTGTCTCGTCTGGAGAACTGGGTGGGCATTCAGGGTCCTGCTCTACAGTGGTTCAGATCCTATCTGACAGAAAGAAACTTCTGCGTGCGCATTGGTGCTGTGGAGTCCTCTGTAGCCCCTCTCACTTGTGGAGTACCTCAGGGTTCTATACTTGGCCCTCTTCTGTTTTCCCTGTATCTACTCCCTCTGGGACATCTTCTCCGGAAACATGGCATTTCTTTTCATTTTTATGCTGATGACAGCCAAATCTATGTTCCGTTAAAACAGGGCAAACACCATTCCTTGAAACAACTCCTGGGGTGTATGGCAGAAGTCAGAGCATGGATGTCACTAAACTTCTTACATTTTAATGACAAAAAGACAGAGGTCTTGTTGTTTAAGCCTAGTGAAGGCTCCAATATCCATGCTGATCTGGGTCCTTTAACAGAACATCTGACTGAGACAGCAACTAACCTGGGCGTGAGGCTGGACAGTGACTTCAAACTTGACATGCAGATTAAATCAGTGATCAAGTCCAGCTTCTTTCATTTGAGACAACTGGCCAAGGTCAAACCATTTCTGTCACAACATCATTTTCAGATCTTAATCCATGCTTTCATCACAACTCGCCTGGATTACTGTAATTCTCTTTATGTCGGTCTGAGCCAGTCATTACTGACTCGACTTCAGCTGGTTCAGAACGCAGCTGCCCGCCTTTTAACTGGTACCAAAAAACGAGAACACATCACCCCTGTTTTAGAATCACTACATTGGCTCCCGGTTCGCTTCAGGATTAATTTTAAGGTTCTTTTATTTGTTTTCAAATGTCTTCATGGTCTCGCCCCACAGTATCTGTCCGACCTGCTCCAGCTGTACACTCCTTCTCGCTCTCTCAGGTCAGCAGATCAGCTGCTGCTGGTCGTCCCAAGGTCCAACAGGAGACTGAGAGGTGACCGAGCGTTCTCAGTCGCTGCCCCTAAACTGTGGAACGAGCTGCCTCTGCATGTCAGACAAGCTGGCTCACTTCCTGTTTTTAAGTCTTCTCATTTCATTTAGCCTTTATTTATACAGGTTAGTCTCATTGAGCCACGAGAACTCATTTTCAAGAGAGACCTGTTTAGGGAGCACATGGTGGGGGTTAAGGGCCTTGCTCATGGGCCCAGAGTGGGGCGAATGAGGGTGGGGGCAAGTGTGGGTGTTTCACCTACCCCACCCACAATTTTGATGTTGTCGGGGCCGGGGCGTGAACCGGCGATCTTCGGATCACAGGCCCACCTCTCTAACCTCTGCGCCACCACTCCCCCCAAGATGTGTCTTCTCTGAAGACACATCTTTTCTCTTTGGCTTTTACTTCAGTTTGAAATGTTGGTTTTAATGACTCTAAGTTATTTGTTTTATTTTATTTGTTATCTTTATTTTATTTCACATTTTTAACGTGTGGGGTTTTTATGTTTTTGTATGTCCTAGTGTACAGCACTTTGGCCAACAGTGTTGTTTTAAAGTGCTCTATAAATAAAGTTGTATTGTATTGTATTGTATTGTATTATTGTATAAATAACCTAGTTCAGGTAGCTCTTAGAAGGAAACAGCTCCTAAACTCTAAACATTTTCAATATGTGATAAACTCATGTAGACTGATTATTCTAACCCAAGCCTTTCAATTTGAGTTTAGTTAAGACTGATTAATTTAACCCAAGCATTTCAATTTGTGTTTAGTTAAGTTTCTTTGAGCAGAATAAATTTTTCTTAATTTTACAAGTGTCAAGGATTTTGTTTATTATTTTTTTTGTTGTTGTTTTTTATTTGAATTTATAAAATGATCTTATTGTCAATTCTAGGAAGAAATTTTGGCTAATTGTTTACAATGTGTCATCCAGAAATGCTTAAACTTAATTTGACCTGTTTATGATGTTTATTTCTCCTTCTTCCTTCAGCTTTTCCCTTTTCAGAAGTCGCCACAACGAATCATCCTCCTTCACTCCACTCTTTCCTATACACCCTATGTTCTCACTCCAACTACCTCCATTTCCTCTCCAACAGCATTCACCCTATGTCCTCACTCCAACCACCTCCATGTCCACCCCTACTCCATTTCTCTTTCTATCCACACCCTGATAAAACAGTTTGAACCCAGCACCAATGCTGCGAGCCTGGCTGCTCTTCCACTTGGTCTCTTGGACACCTAAAACATCTACCTTCCTTCTCTGCATCATGTCAGCAGCTCTCTGTCAGCAGCTCTCTACCTTTGCATGTCTGTGCAGTACGTTTGTTGTCAATTTAACTCTGTCCCTCGCCCGCTTAGTGAGTGGCTGTCTGCCATCTTCATCTTCTCACACAGCGAGCTGTTCCAACAATACCTCCAGCTGACTCCCTCTGACTCCATCTCTCGTATAAATTCGGTTAATTACAGCTCGTACACGGGATGTCCCCTTCTGGCCCTCTGGCCTTGAGTTTCAAACCATAGCTGCAGATCAACTGTTCCAGAGGTCACTGCCTCCTCCTTTTACCTCTGACACTGATTGAACACACAAATGTTTTTGACCTTGCTCTCTTATCCCCCTTTTTACGTCTGGCCTCCGACAGCTGTGGTCCAATCAACTGCGTCCTCATATTGTCTAATTCTGCCGCCTCTATATCTTTCTGTTTTCTTCCTATTTTAAACGATGTATTATGTTTCTCTCCCAACGTTCAGTGACTGAAAATGGCGTTCAGATCTCCTCCTGCCAAGATCACCCCTAAAATGAGAGCATTACAAATGTTCAGCCAACGACCTCCTCTCTGCTCACCCTTGCTTTACCTGGTCCAACATCTGACCACCTGTCAGGCTGCTTCCCAGCCTGCCTGATGATGTACCACCTCCAAGCACCTCCTGTCTCTTCTACTGTTCCCATGAATGAACCCTAATAAACAGTGTGGTTTGTTTGCCTATTGGACTACTGATATTCCCGACCTCACACACGTTTGGTCTTCGCTTGGTGTTTTCCACAACTCCGTCTGACAGTCTGTCCATCCATCACCTCGTTCCTTCTCACGCGGAATGTATTACATCCAAGTATGTCCTCCTCTCTCTTTTAAGCTGTATTCAGCTTACTTCAACGTTTTTGTACTTCTACTGACTTATTTCTGCTAATTTCTGAACATTGTGCTCCTTTCAGCTAATGTTTGGAAGATTCACATATTTCTGCTTACATTTCAGATACTATTTAGCTGTTTCATGCCAATATCAGCTAATTCCACCTTTCTTTTAAATTAATCCAACTTTTACAGCCTAATTCAGGAAAACCAAGCTCTACCCACTTACTTCTGGTAATTTAAGATCATTTCTGCTTGTTTTAGCTATTGGTCTGCTGGTTTTTTAGCTAATTGCCTCTTTTTTAGATAATTCCCATATTTTGTGCGCATTTTCTACTTATTTCATATTCAAAATTGTTCCCTATCTTTTAGATTGTTCCCCAATATGCTCTTAACTCATGTATTGATCCTGTGGACTTTCTACAGGAGTCACATGTTTCTCATTTATGAGTTCCACACCTGATGACAACATTCACACACTCAGGTTTTCAAATCTTTTTATTCTCATGCACTTCTGGCCCCGTTGTGACAAAATAATTCACAAGTCTGTGGTATGAAAACCCAGAGTCTAGACTTGTCCTTGCCTTATACCACAGCGCCCCCTTTCGGTCAGGATATGGAAGCTCCACACACCATCTATCTGAACAGACACACACACAGAAAAAAAGAAAAAAACTAACCCTTCGCTTCGCCCACACACACAGCACAGACTCACTCACTCCCCCTCTTTTTTCTTTTTCAATTTGTTTTGTCTACCTCACCCCCCCGGCCTTGAAGCCTTCACATGACATACAAAAGTTATTACAACGTCCTAAACTAATGTGATCCCTGACCACATGAAATTTGGCAAATCTACATAAGTCCCAGACTTTCACATTTCCCTTTAAACTAAACTATTAATGGCGTCTTTTTAGAGGGCGGTCAACACCCATAACGCAGACGCGAACGTAGCTGCGGGTCTCCGATTCTCTGCTTTAAGGCAGATACATAATATGACGCTTTGTTTCCTTGTCTGCGTTTAGACTGTTAACACTCTGTTGGGGAGCATCTAATCATGACTTATTATTAAGAGAGAACCTGAGGGATTTTACTTAGTCAAACTATATTAAGTCTAAATTAAAGAAATGTGTTCTAGCTTTTATTTATGTTAATCAGTGTGTGTGAGTGGCCAGGCCACCATGTGCTCAGAGAACAAAGGACTCTTCCCTCCTGATGTTAGTCAGTATCTTACCTGCCTCTTGGCTTATTTGATTGCTTGTAATATATTGTATTATGAAATTCTTTATCAAAAGGGCTCGTGAACGGTCGGCACAGATATTCAGACAAGAAGGAAAAATAAAACACAGAGGAGGCTGTTACTGCTAGGAATAATAAGTGTCCTTTATTAACCTGCCACAGAAAACAGTCAAGCAAGAACATGTACACTCGTACACTCTTAACACACAAATTGATATGAAATAACTTCTCACCGTGACACTGGCCGGGAAGTCGTTTTCGACCCAGGTAAAGAAGAATCACATCAAAATGGCGCATGGCACCAGCGCGCGCTGATCCACACAGGACTTCCGAAGATTAAGTTGCCTGTCACACTTCCTCTTATACCTTCTTCCCTGACCGGATCGCGTGAGAGCAGTGGAAAACAACTTTGATGGTTACCAGAACAACGGATGAGGAGCTGGTGATTTATTACAAATAAGGAGCAGTGTGACCTCAAGGCGGGCCAAGACCTTGAAGTTAGAAATACTCCTTAAACTTCCTAAAGAGGAAATACGCACTCCTCCATCCCTCTGCAAACCATCAAAGAATGTCCCAAATATTAACAAAGGCAACATAAATCATTCCCCCCTTTGTCTTTGTGACATGTTAAACAAAGTACAATCCCTAATATGTGAATAACACGTTGTATAAGTGTGTTTTTAAACTACATGTAAATGAGTATAAATTGACATAAAAGCATCAAAATAATAATTCCTATATCATTCCACCCTTGCCTTTTATGGCAATTTAGACATTTAATTCTGAAAAGTAACACACACAAAATGTATATGTTTGAATAGGCATAAAGGCAACTTAACACCTTATAAAACATATTTTCATATCATATATCAAATGTGAACTTGTAAAATTATCATTAGCTAATATGAGATTATATGTAAAGGTAAAATAGTTAGAATTAGTAAACATTTTCTATAAATATAGTTCAACCCTTGAAGAAAGACACGCACACACTTTGTATAACATGACATTTGAATGCTTGATAGGAAATATAAAAAGGTATAAAAATATGAAATCCAACAAAAGCGTGGTCCTGCTGCTCAGAGTGGTGTCTGATTTTAATCTTAAACTGACCACCTCTACTGCATCATCAACAGGAATGCACGTAAAGAGTGATGTGACATCAAAAGAGACCATTGTTTCATCAGTCTCCATGATGACATCCCTCACCTTATCCACAAAGTCCATGGATCCGCCATTTTTCTCTACCGCCTGCCATTAGCAATAACTCGAGGAGCGTATCTTTTAGTATTTTGAAGCTATACAAAAACAATAATATCAAAGCCGTGGTCAAATGCAGAAGTGCAGGTGTTGTTGTGCTTGGTGGCCGACGAAAAAAGTCAAATCGAGCTAGATGGAGGATTGGAGGGTGGTTTGGACACGACTACTGCTCTACTTGAACCATTTATAGAAGATGGTGAGTGTTTTCTAACTTTAAACATATTTTAAGTGACTCATCCCATCGGTTCTGAACATATTTTTAACTAACAAAAGAGGCTGACGCCATAAAAGAACAACATCGGTGCTACGATGCTAAGCTAATTTGCATAAACGCTAACTGTCCTCTAGTCCCGTTTCTCACTGTATTTTATCCAGAACATATTTCAGAACGTGACGGTTCATCTCTAAACTCCACATTAAACCCTCCAAGCCTCCCGGCTCCTGCTCCTGCTCCATCAGAGGAGTCTGCACCTGACAGAGCTCCATCACAGCCCAACTGCACCTCACAGAGCAGCACAACGCTGCAGCTTCTGTGCTCGGTAAGAACAGATGTAACATGTTCCACATCACTTTATTTGTGTCGATAAGGAATTGATTTATTTTATTTTATTTTTAAAGTTAAAAAATAAAATGTTGAATAAATACTGAATACGCACCACATGTTGAACATGTGGTGGTATGTTATTATGTACACAGGGTTCCAGTTACAGACAACAATAAAATGTGAAAGAAAAACAGTAAAAAGATCCAAGATATGAATTAAGAAAAATATAAACTAAAAACATCTACTAATTGTTAGGGTTTGTGGTCGGAGCGAACCCAGAGTGCAGAACAGGGACTCAACTCGGCAGAAATACAAAAATAAGTCTTTAATGATAAATGAAAAGTACAAAGTAAACAAGCTGACGGGGCAGCAAAAACTTACATAAACAAGGAGGGAGGCACGGGGAACTCAGGAGACACGGGGAACTCGAGGAACCAGGAAGACAAGGAGAGACTGAGGAGACTCAAGGAAGCGTACCCAACGAAGACGACCCGACAAAGGACAAGACAGAATAGGACTGCTTAAATACTGAGAGAAGACGAGACATGATGACAAACAGCTGGGACGAGACACAGGTGGCAACAATGGAAACTAATGAGGAGCACGAGGGAAACAGACACACCGGGCCACAGAAAAGTAACATCCTTACACTAATAATACACTAAGCACTAACCTGATGCATGCTCACTAAGCACTAATAGCAATAAACAATCAAAACAATACAATACAATATTTTATTTATTTATTTTTATTTTTTAAATTAATTAATTGATTTTTTTCCCTCTGTACTCCGGTGAAGACAGCCGTGTTTCCTGGCGCTCCATACCTCCCCCACATCCCTGCTTGCATTCTTTTGTCCTGTGAACCCTTAAAAAGCCTCTTTTTTTCTGCGTACCTCTTAATTCGAAGGATCAGCTGGTCTCTCAACAAAATCGATCAACTTCTCCCGACAGAAGTCAGGGTAAGGAGGACCCTCTTACCTCTAAGGAAACAAATTGGATTCATGATGACAACTAGATTCTACTGTTTGGGTTGGTGAAATCTTGGATTGTCTATAAATTCGTGTGGAGGTGTCGAAGCTCGACAGTGCTCAGACTGAACTTGGAGAGCTGCTGCAGGGAGCTGGAGCAGCTGTTATCAGGACTGTGAAACTCCTGGCAGCGCTCATGAATGGTGGAATAATCTGGAGAAGCTGTGAGCTCGACTTTTGGAGTAAAGGATCGATTCGGCTGTTTTGGAGTTTCCATCAGAGAATATGTACCATCGAGACTTTAAAGGCAGAAACAACAATTACGAGTTCTGCCTGACCCAAACTGTGGCCTTGATGCCGGACTTATCTCAAAACCTCCTGGAATGTTTGGAAAACAACAAAGATGCTTTGACTGTTTCCTCACCCCTCCCTTCCCCAAGGACATGTAACAGAACCTCAACTGAGCTGAAGATGAACGTCACCTCTTATCTGGACAATGGCTGAGGGGGGGCTCTGGACTATGCTACAACTTTCCCTTAAAAATTCAATGTTTTCACCGCTTATATGTTCATGTATAACGTCTGTTTATGTTGCTTTGCTGTGGTAGGTTTTTTTGATGCCTCAAATTGTGCCCTGTCTAGGACACGGTGTGAGAGATCTTTTTTTTTATACCGTCTCTCATCATGTTTTCTTCCCTTTTCTCATCTAAGCAAAATATTATTCTGAATAAGAATAAAAAGGCTGTGCTATTTATAGTAGCAGGTTCGTGCACTCCGCCCATCTTTTGGACGACTGTACGTACATGTTGTCGTTGTATCTTGGTGCAATGACAATAAAGTTTATTCTGATTCAGACAATATGTCTCTAACCAGGATAATCACTGTGAAAAATCACATCATGTTGCTGCTGATCTGTTTCATGTTACTGCTGATCAGTTTCATGGTGCTGCTGATCAGTTTCATGTTACTGCTGATCTGTTTTATGTTGCTGCTGATCTGTTTCATGTTGCTGCTGATCTGTTTCATGTTGCTGTGTTCATTCGTGCTCATCTGTTCACACAGACTCGTGTCCGTGCTGCTGTTCGATCTTATTACTGTTTTTCTTTTATATTTTATTGTTGGATGTAACTGGGACCCTGTGTACATAATTTTGATCCACCACATGTACCACATGTGGTGCGAATGACAATAAAGAATATCTGTATAATACTTTTTGATTCATATATCCATTGTTATTATTATATTATTTTCATTATTTTTAAATCAATTTATTTTTCATTTTCTTATTTGATCAGTTTCTTATTATTAATATATCTATTATAGCTGTTAGCAGCACCTTTCTTTGTTTCATGCATTTATTCAAAAACAGTATGTAGCTTGAATTAACCACCTGTTTCTTCTTTCTAGTGAAGAGAAAGAGAAAAGAGTCCAGTAAAGAAAAGTCTTATTCCATCACTGAATGAACATGAAGAACTGAAGCGGACACAGCAGGAACAACACTTGTGTCTTCTTCTGGATGAAGCCCGTGAGACGAGGGACACACAGATACACAGTCATTAGTTGGACGCAGTAGTTTTTATTTTTCTACATTTTTCACTTCTTACTTTTACTATTAAACATTTTTTTTCTTAAGTGGTGTCCTTGAACATTAAATTTCTTAAACAAATTTTACAATGTTAAGTTCATATAGTGTTTGTTTAAATTCATACTGTAAGTTGAGAAGAATTTCCAGTTGCATTTGATCTTTAATGGATCCTAAGAAAAGATTACCAGAATCTGCTCAACTGTTATTATGTTATAAATGTTTTGGTTCTAGGATGAAGTGAGACAAAAACAGTCAAAAATTCAGAAAGGACAGTTATCAGTTATCATTTATCAGTTATCAGTTATCAGTTATCATTTATCATTTATCAGTTATCAGTTATCAGTTATCATTTATCAGTTATCAGTTATCATTTATCAGTTATCATTTATCATTTGTCAGTTATCATTTATCAGTTATCAGTTATCATTTATCATTTATCAGTTATCAGTTATCATTTATCAGTTATCAGTTATCATTTATCAGTTATC
>NC_056504.1:1206683-1224663 GCF_014905685.2 Nematolebias whitei
TTATCAGTTATCATTTATCAGTTATCAGTTATCATTTATCAGTTATCAGTTATCATTTATCAGTTATCATTTATCAGTTATTAGTTATCAGTTATCATTTATCATTTATCAGTTATCAGTTATCATTTATCAGTTATCATTTATCGGCCGTACAACTGTAACCCCCGAGAGATTCAGCTGAAAGTCCTGGTGCACCTTTTATTTGAACCTGCCGAGATTTGAACAGCTGATCTGAAGCAAACAGGCAGGAGTTCACCTGAACTGAGCACTCCTGCTGTTTGATGGTCTCCTCCTTCACCATCCATCCATCCATCCATCCATCCATCCATCCAACCATCCATCCAACCATCCATCCATCCATCCATCCATCCATCCATCCATCCATCATCTTCTGCTTCCGGGTCATGGGAGCAGCATCTTCACCAGGGAGGCACAGACATCAACAGCCTCCTCTTCAACTCTTCTAGGACCCCACGGTGTTCACAGACCAACTGACTATTTATTAATTAATATCCTGATGCATGTTCAATAATTCAGGTAGAAAAATCTAAAAAGTTAAGTCTGGTCCTCTGGACATTCACAAAACAAACAATACAGTTTATAATAAATAAACAATAAATGTTTTTGTTTGTTTGTTTGTTTTTTTTGTTGTTGTTTGAATGTCCAGAGGACCAGACTTAACTTTTTTAGATTAATAAATAATACATTTATGTTTTTAAATTTAATGAAAGACAAACTTTAAAATTTAAAGACAAAATTTAACCAAATTGTTTTCAAGTCTGTATCTTATTGTAAAAGCAGTTTCAAAGATTAGAGTCAGAGTCAGAGTCAGAGTTTCTTTATTGTCATTCGCACCTCATGTGGTACATGTGGTGGAGCGAAATTATGTACACGGGGTCCCAGTTACATCCAACAATAAAATGTCTAAGAAAAACAGTAAGAAAGATTACAGCACAGTGTGATGTTTTGTAATTTTGACATGAACCTTGTGCATATCTGTAAATAATAAAAGTGAAGATATTTTTAATACATCTTTATTATAAAAATCTAAAATAAAATGTAAAACACATGGATTTAAAGCAGCAGGAAGGCAGTAAGGTAGGATTATGAATCAGGTTTAAAAGTTACAGCTCATGAGGTACTCCATTAGAGCATGACATCTCTTCCACAACATCGTGTGACAAAGTCTTCAGGGTGTTCTTCTTCTAATATGTTTAGTGGTGGCTAGTAAATAGCTTAAGGGAGCACTAACGCCACCAGGTGGTAAGACCAGTTGGATTCTAGTCCCCGCCTACAGAGCCGGTCCAGAAGTGTAAATGAAAACACAACGACACACGAGCCGATTTAAGCTGACCCAAACTGACCTGATCCGCACCGTAACAGTGGAAGCGTTGGTTACGTACTGTAACCCCAGATTCTATGAGTATAGGCGTAGCCCTTTAAGGCTGTCGCTGATGGGTTTATCCCAATATGCGAAGCATTGCACTGAAAAATTTAGTCCACGCCCACCTGCTGTGTGGGCTCCACCCGGTCCGTATAAATTACGTTAAGAGCGGGAAATCGGCTCCCAAAATAGCTTTTTCTTCAGCCATTCAGGAGCCAGTGAGGCCCGACGCTTAAAGGGCTACGCCTATATTCATAGAATCTGGGGTTACGAGAGTAAAGTACTTTACTCTCGCCCCCTGTGCCTGTGCTCACTTACAATGATTGCATTTAGACACTAGGGTTTGGATAGAGTTGGGGTGGAGGGGAAACTGGCATCATGCCAGCCTTTGCTCCTTCTTCTTTCCTTTTTAATGGCACTATACAACAACACACATCAACCGCACATCTAGGGGCGGGGGTGTATGTGTCGGGGTCTTATTCTCTTTTTTTCCTCACCCCCCTGGTTCCCTAACTGCCATTCCGGGGGTGGGGTCCGGGAGAAGGGCAGGCCGTCGGGTGTTGACCAGGACTATGTGGGGGTTTGGGGTCTGGGGGATTGCCGTGGGCGGTGTTGGCACTGTGCTCTCCCTGGGGTTGTTTGGACCCCCTGAGGTTGGCTCTTGGGTGCCATGGTTGGCCCGCTGGCCGGAGTGGCTGCCGGGGCCTGGCGGGCGGTCGGCTGGGGGCACGTGCTTGGTTGTTGGCGGTGTGTGGGGGTGGTCGGTGGCGTGACCTCTTCGTGCCGGGGGGTGTCCTGTCGGATGGGTGTGGCCTGGGCTGGGTCTGGGATATTGACTCCTCTCCGCTCGATAATGAATGGGTCTACCTCCTGGGTTTGGGCATGGGCTGCCCGCTGTAGAGGGCGGGTACATGTCTTGGACCTGGGGGGTATAGAGTGCGTATCGGGAATAAGAATGAAATGTGTCGTTATTGTATGTCTTTGAGTGAGTGTGAGAATGAGGCTGGGACTGTGTGATTGTGTCTGTGTATGAATGGGTATTTGTTAGGCCGAGACTCAGACTGCCCCCTCTTTGATACAACTGGGGGTGCTTGGCATCGCGCCCCTATCTCGCGGCCCCCTGGTGGGGTGTGCCCTTGCCTGCCGGCGCGCTTGGGGCCCTTGGTGTCGGGGCTGGGCGCTTGGGCGTGTGTCGGCTTGGCCTGGTGTCTGCCTGGTGGGGCTCGGGTCCTCTGGCCCTGTCAAGCCTTGGCCTGGGTGGTGTGCGTCCTCGGTGCCTGGGCCTCGGTGCCCGGGCCTGGAACTGCATCGGTGCGGCGGGTTCCGGCGGGGGCCTATGAGTTTGTTGCTGTTGGCCCCGGGGGGTCACTGCATGTGGTCGCTGGTGGGGATCTTCCGGTTCTCCCCTGTGGTCTGATCTTGGGGGTGGGTGAGTGGTTCGTCTTGTGTGGGTGGCCCTGGGGGCTCCGCGGTCGGGGTCCCTCCTGGGGTCTTGGTCTCTGGTCCCCCTTTTTTTGTCTGCCTCTGGTCTTGGGGGTCGGGTCTCTGCTGCTTCACAGTTACTAGTAAATGTTCTATTAGAGAAGCCTTATACACTTATGCATGCTCACAACCATGCACAAATAGATGCAGGGATGCTTATGTAGGCTTTATATGTAGATATATAGATATGTATATGAATGTATATTCATGTGTATGTATGTATGTATATAGGCGTAGATATGAGTATATATATTTATGGAAACTTACTGCAAAGCCATTAATATTTTAAGTTCTTTATACATTTGTATTTTGTTGCTGTGTTTTGTCATGTTCTTTGCAGGTGAACAGACAGTGGCCGGGTGTTTTGCCGTGTGCTCTCTTTGTGTATATTTCTTATATTTTGGAGTCTTTCTTTGTCTTTTCTTTCTTTCTATCCTATTAAAAACAAAAAAACAAACAAAAAAAACCTACACTAGATAATCACCAGAAATATTAAATATTTCATAATAATGGTGTGGGGAGGATGGCTGTAAGGGGAGAAGGGAGGCCATCTAAAAAAATAAATAAAATAAAAATAAAAAAGAATCTGGGGTTACAGTATATATCCAACATTCTATTTCGTATAGGCTTCGCCCTTTAAGGCTGTCGCAGATGGGGTAGGGGCGAAGCGGATGTTGTCCTCGCATCACTGTGTCCATTCGAACACCGTATGAAGCAGAAGCTTGCCCAGAAAACGTCTTGTCACTCAGCTCCCCAAGTGAGTAATTTCGCGTTGCGTAATTATGTGTGCCATGCACAGACGCATGTTGTGTAACTGTGCGTTCTGAATGCATGAACGCCCCGGAAACTTCAAAGGGGAGGGAAAAAAATGCTGAAAAGAGCCATGAACCAACCGGTTTACGGC
The DNA here is from genome assembly GCF_014905685.2 of Nematolebias whitei. Lineage (NCBI taxonomy): Eukaryota > Metazoa > Chordata > Actinopteri > Cyprinodontiformes > Rivulidae > Nematolebias > Nematolebias whitei. The sequence goes on from NC_056504.1 coordinate 1,210,454, forward strand.
TGAACAGTATGAACAGATTAATAATAACAGGAGAGCTGATTATTAATCATATGAACTGATTGGTAACAATAGTCGTGAACTGATTAGTGACAATAGAACCAAAATAACAATCACAACTTGAGATTGATAACAACATCTCACACTGTAATGCATGCAGACAGATGTGAGTAAAACTGAGTTCCATGAAACAACAATATTCATTCTGCAAACACTAAGGACAGAATGTGTCATGGAATGAGCCGTCACATCACGTAGATAAAAGCGAATGAATGAGCAGAGTGTTGACTACGCGGCCGCAGTGCAAACTGTCCTGCATTGTCATACCATTATGCAAAGCAGTCGAAGATGCAATACCCCTGGTCGAGTGTGCTCTGAGGTTGACAGGAGGCTCTAAATCTGATGCTCTTTAGGCTTCAGAAATGGCCTCACACAGCCAATGTGACAAGCGCTGGGTGGATAAGGGGCGACCTGCAGATGCATCTCTATAACGCACAAACAAATGTTGAGTTAGACGCATTACAGCTGTGCGCGCTATGTAATACATCAACGCCCGCACCAGACAGAGAAGATGAAAAGACGCTACTTCTTCTGATCTGTGTGGGGGGGGGGGGGACCCCGGAACCCCTCCAACTATATCACTCTTGATTTTAAAGAGCTTGTGATGTTTTTAGGCATAAAAGCTGGATTTGGTCTTAAATCAGCTGAGCTGCCATCAACCTGAATTCTGAGACATGACGGAGCGACAGAGGAGGCAGATAAATCACTCACTCTCTTAGCGGATGTTAAAGCCAGCAGCAGGGCTGTTTAAAGAGACAAGAATTAAGTGGAACCTGATCCAGAGGCGCAAATGTAGCTTTGATCAGAGCCTGCAGGACGAGCGTTAAATCCCACTGTGGAACAAGTGGGTGTGAAACAGGCCTGCATCTCTGTACACCTTTTAGAAAACGCTTCATTAGCGGATGATTAAAAACTGTTCTGTCTCCGAACCCTTCATGGCAGGAAGAGATGGTTGCAGCGTACGTTTTAATCGTGCTGGGCACCAAATTTCTGTCCATCAGCTGTTGTAGAAAGGACAGCATGCCACCTAATGGACATGAGGTGGCCTCTACACCCTTCTCTGTACACCAGCGCTGAAAATCTGTCCGCTTTGATGTGTACAGCACTGTAGTAGATGCAGCACGTGAAACCTGAATTGTGCGCACTACATCCTGTGGGAGACCCATCCTCTCTAAGCGGATCCATTCAGCGGCCAGACCATAGGTGCTGGCCTATTTCTGGGTAACTCCTGGTCGCTCCTCCTGCCTGGAGGAGAGCGTCCTCCCTCCACGGCAGTTTCCACGGGCGCCCCGACAGCAGGCGTTACAGGACTTGGAACCATGGTGCGCTCACGCGTTCGGGGGCCACCATGACAGCTGTCAATCCCTCCTCCTGAAATCGGTTCAGGAACCGTAAAATCAGAGGATGTGGAAGAAAACGCATACAGAAGCATTTTGGGCCATGGGCTGTGGGCAAACGCATCCACCCTCAGCGGTGGTTCGTCTCGCGGGCTCAGAGAAAACCATAATTGACACTGAGCGTTTTCTCGTGTCGCAAACAGGCCCACAGCTGCTATTTCAATCTGAGTCAAAATGCTCTGTCAGAGGATGATTAAAGGTTGTTCTGTCTCCGACAACTTTGAGACAAGAAGAAAACATGGTTGCAGCATACGATAATCGTGCTGAACGCCAGATTTCTGTCCATCAACTGCTGCAGAAAAGGACAGCATGTCGTCCAGTGGACATGAAGTGGCCTCTATGCCTTCTCTGTACACCTTTTACAAAACGTTTCATCAGCGGATGATTAAAACTGTTCTGTCTCGAAAATTTCATGACAGGAAGAGATGGCCACATTGAACGTTTTACACGAGCTGAACGCCAGATCTCTGTCCATCAGCTGCTGCAGAAAGGACGGCACACCACCTAGTGAACTTGAAATGGCCTCTACACCTTTCTCTGTACAACAGCGCTGAAAAACTGACCACTTGATGTGAACAGCGCTGTGGTGGTTGCAGCACGTGAATCCTGAATCGTACGCACTACATCTTGAGAGAGATCCATCCTCTCAAAAGGATCCGCACAGCGGCCAGACCACAGGTGCTGGCCTATTCTGATTAACTCTTGATTGCTCCTCCCGCCTAGAGGAGAGCGTCCTCCCTCCACGGCAGGTTCCACGAGCGCCCCGATAACAAGTGTTGTAGGCCTGGGAACCATGATGCGTTCACGCACTTGGGACAGAGGAGCTGTCAGTCCCTCCTCCTGAGCTCGGTTCAGAAAACTGTGATATCAGAGGGAGAGAGGGAGGTAAAGAAGCATTATGACCACAGGCTGTGAGCAGACATGTCCACCCCTAGTGGTGGATCATCGCGTGGCTCCATGATAATTATAGTTGACATCGAGCGTTCTCTCGTGTTGCAACAGGTCCACAGCCGCTCGCAGGATTTCTGCCGTGTCTGAGCCATAGCTCTGGGAGGAAGGTCCCAGGTCCCCGTGCCGCAAAGGAACGTCTTTGGACATCATATCCATCCCCTGTTCAGAATACAGGAGATGTACCCTACTCCAATGGAGAGCAGATTGGGTGTGCCCCACACAGCATCTGTCTCACAATGTAGCACATGGGTTGAGCGCATACATCTCCTGCCAGTTATGTATGCAACAGTCACTTGCTGTCTGTGTGAATCAAAAACCCTGATGATTCTGCAGCTCAGAGGCAAAGTGTTGAATCACATTCAAAAAACCCCGTGCAACACTCCAAAAACATTTACATGAGCTGCTGTGTGGAGAACCACAGCGCCCCCACAGCTCGTTAAATGCGTGTGCCTCTGTGAAGTCTGACATGTGTAACGTAGGTCTGCTGACGGAAACAGCTGATATCACTCAACCGGTTTCACGTGAGTTGTACTGCTGCCACCTGTCTGTACAAACTGCTCAGCAGCAGCAGATGTCAGATAAGGCAAAAATCTCCTCTCAGCTCTGTGCGGCGGCTGCAGAGCGGCTCGGGCACATTAATGGAATGTTGTTTCTCACAGTTCAAAATTTACAAATCTAGAATAAATCTCATCTTTCCGGTTCGTTGGGACCAGGGAGTGACGAGAGAGGAACCCTGTGTTTTCCTTTCCTTCTGAGACTCTGGAAATTACAATTTAATCAGAATTTCCTAAGCTTCTGCTAGAGGGGACGAGATCTGTTCTAGAAATGACAGAAAACGTCATTAGAGCTCCTCCGCACCGGGGTTTGAGCTGTACTGTAGCATGACACTGGTCCACCTGGACATCTTGCTCCGATGAAGCCTCCGTCAGGCTCGGCTCCAGGTGGCACTGAGGGAGTTTCCGCTCGGTGAACCCCTGCTCTGGAGATGGGTGCGGACTGTGGAGACCGGCACCCCAATCTACCAGGAAAGCCGGCTGTGGCCTTGCCCGTAAGACGTCCTGTTGGGAAAACGAGGCCAGATGGATTAGGACGGTGAGCCGGAATGGAACCTAGAAAAAACAACCTTCCCGCCGGATCATCCGAACTGGCGGGAAAGGCGTGGGACGTAAAAAAGGGTCCCTTCATGCCAGCAGCTCCTGGATTATGCCGGGCAACCCCAGAGGGCGCCATCGGCCGGGAGCGATGTGATCGCCGATGCGAAACAAGGTAGGATGAGGTGAGCATTCGCTCAGCCCCCCTCCACCGACACTACGTTCTCCAGGAGGGAATGAGCAGCGGGGGGCTGCAGCTGAGCGCCGCCTGTCCCGGAGGAACCATCCAATTCGCTCCGAGGGTCGGCGATAAGAGGAAAATTACAAGATGGCGTTGTCCAGCGTGTAGCGACCTGTCACTGAGAAATACTCCTCGGCGCTTACCTTGAAACAAGACTGCTTGTCAGCTTCTCCTCGGGGAGGAGAGCTCGGGCCAAGCATTCTTAACAAAGGTTGGCCATCTACACAATTTTCCTTCTTCGTTCTTCTGACAGTGCTATTAGCTTGCTGAAGAAAAAATGGGAGCTGATTTCCCGCTCTTAACGTAATTTATACGGACCGGGTGGAGCCCACACAGCAGATGGGCGTGCACTAAATTTTTCAGTGCAATGCTTCGCATATCGGGATAAACCCATCAGCGACAGCCTTAAAGGGCGAAGCCTATACGAAATAGAATGGGGCATTATATTAATAAATTTTATGTCAGAATCTCTTGTTGCAGCCTCACTGGAGTGGTTCGCAGCCAAGTGAAGCAGCGTGGGTCAAGATTAGCACCTCCAAATTTGAGGCCATGGTCCTCAGTTGGAAAAGGGTGGACTGCCCTCTCCAGCTTAGGGGTGCTATCTCAAGTGGTGGGGTTGAAGTATTTCAAGGGTTGCATAAATATTTTATTAACAAAAGAGCTTCCACTGTATAGCAGACTCTGTGTTGGTCCATAGTAATGCAGAGGGAGCTGCAAGGACACACTCTCTTTCTATTTTTATTGGTTGGTCTATGTTCATACCCTCACTTATGGTCACAAACTCAGAGTCAGAGTTTCTTTATTTGTCATTTGCACCACATGTGGTACATGTGGTGGAACGAAATGGTGTACACAGGGTCCCAGTTACTTCCAAGAAAAGTATAAAATTTAAAAGAAAAACAGTAATAAGGTCTATGATATGAACTAAGAAAAAAGTTAACTAAAAATGTGCTAAGCACTAACAGTACAAAAACAATACACCGAACAGCAGCACAAACATGATTCTGTGTGAGCAGATGAGTGTGAATGATCAGCAGCAGCATGAAACAGATCAGCAGCAATATGATGTGATTTTTTTCACAGTGATTATTCTGGTTAGAGATTCATGAGTCTAACAGCCTCAGGGTAGAAGCTGTTCCTCAGTCTAGTGGTTCTACACTTAATGCTCCTCAACCTCCTTCCTGAGGGGAGTGGGGCAAAAAGTGTGTGTGCTGGGTGAGTGTGGTCCTTCATGATGCAAGTGGCCCTCTTCCTGCATCTGGAGGTGTAGATGTCTGTGATGGTGGGGAGACTGACTCCAACATCTTCTGTGCAGCCTTCACCACTCTCTGCAAAGCTTTTCTTTCTGCAGCTGTGCAGCCTCCATGCCACACATTGATGCTGGAGCACAGGATGCTCTCCACTGCACACCTGTAGAAGGAGGTGAGGACTGAGCTTCTCAGACCAGCTCATCTCAGCCGCCTGAGGAAGTAGAGTCTCTGATGAGCTTTCTTCATCAGGCTGGTGGTGGTGTTGCTCCAGCTGATGTTGTTGTTCAGGTGCACACCCAAGTACTTGTAGCTGGAGACCACTTCCATCGCAGATCCTCCTATGTTGATGGTGGGGTAGGTGTTTTTGTTCCTTCTGAAGTCCACGGCCATTTCCTTTGTCTTCTTCACATTGATGTGAAGGTTGTTCTTTTTTTTTGGAACTTATGATTTTTCTTTTTCTTTGTTACATATTGCAAAACAAAAAAAAAAGAACATATAAAAAAGGGGTCCACCTTACCCCATTTCTGTGTGACTGCTTTCTTGGTTGATGCCAATAATATTTTATTCAAGTAGAGGTCTTTACCTGGAATATTATTTTCTGATAAATAACCTAAATATATGACTGCACCTATTTTTGGGTAGTTCATGTCCTAGTATTTCTTTGAATCGTTTACAAACATCATCCCAATAACATTTCAGCTTTACACATTGCCAAAAGACGTGAATGATCTACATTTTGTTCTACACATAATCTCCAACATGGCTGCTGTACATATAATGATCCTGTAATGATAATGACAATAATGATCTTAGGTATAATAAAAAAAAATCTTAAATTTTTCCAGCAGAAAATTTTCCATGTTCTGGATTTAGTTCTACTCTGTTGCGTTTCACAAATATCATACACATGTCATCAGTTATTTCCACTTCCAGTTCTTTTTCCAACTTTTTATTTACATAAAGCATTGAAGTTTTTTCATTAATCATCAATATTGATATAACTTTGATACAAGTCTGTCCGTTTTGTTATTATGTATATACATTTTCTAAGATTTCTGTAATTTTGTTTATTTCCCCTGGGATGTCAGATCTAATTTCCTTTTGAAAGTAGTCTTGAGCTTGTAAATACATGTAAAAATCTTGATTTCCCAAATTAAATTCTCTTTGTAAGGTTTGAAAACTTTTATTTTCCCCCTCTTTTGTTAATTTGGCTAATATATTCAGACCTCTCTTGGACCATTCCTTAAATTTGGAAATTCGAATTCAAAAATACTTTATTAATCCCAAAGGGAAATTATTTGTTGTTGTGACTCATTATCCTCATTTCATTAAGAGATGTTATAGATGCTTATGGCTGTAGACAAGAAGGATCTCTTGTTGTAAAGGTCCATCCCACAGTGGATCCTAAGAAACTGGCTGCAGATGCTGTCTGATCTGTCCACCCGTCCACTGGCTGGCCTCTCGGTTCCCCTGGGCTGTAGGAGCACCCGGATGCCGGGTAGAACTCCTCCCAGAGCGATGGTCACTCCTCCCAGCAGTCTGCAGAGCTCCTCTTCACTGTGGACAGCCAACTGTAGGTACCGAGGGACGATCCTGTCCTTCTGCTCTCATGAGCCGTGTTTCCTGCTAGTTCCAGGATCTCTGTGGTCAGGCACTTGAGCACAGCTGGCAGGTAGATGAGAATGCGTCCACAGAACATCCTTTTCAACTCATTTGAGATTTGGGTCTGTAGTTGAGATATCTGAGCTTTTGAGATGTTAATCAGCTGCTGATGGTTGTACAAAACTGCCTTGTTGCCATGGTTACGCATCATAACAAATGTCCAAAACTGTTTCAGTAAAAATCCTTCCAGCTGCACAGCATTCGACACCAGAGGAAACAATCATCCAAAAAAAAAAAAAAAAAGTGATTTACATCCAGAAAAAGAGGAATTAAAAGTTTCCAAAAGCAAAATCTCAGGATGAAAGTAACAGAGCTGCTCCAACATGCAGCCACCTTGAGCAGCGCAATTCTAGAACTAATTCTAGAATTCTAGATTTGTGATTCGTGATTTAAAATTTGTATCAAAGGCTAACCAGGTAAAAATTTTAATTTCGTTTTCAATTTTATATTTTTTAACTACTGTAAACCAGGTCTCCAGGGTGAATTTTGTAATGGAGTCCAGCTGTTTCTCATTTTCTCTAAACATTTTCTTGTTGACAATCATTGCTTGTGTATAATCTCCTTCAACATTGAACCATTTCCTTCCACTTTGCTGTACAATTTGTGGTACACCAGCCCATCAATGCCTTTAATTGTGCAGCATAATAATAATTTTGGAGGTTTGGCTATGCCAGAACCCCTCTTTTTTGGGTCTTTGGAGTGTTGAATATCAAATTCTTGCTTTACACCATTCCAAATAAATCTTGCTAATTTTTTTATCCCATTCTATAAATTGTGAGTTTGGTATTGTCACTGGTAAGGACTGAAACAAATATAAAATTCTGGGCAATATTTTCATTATAATTATATCAATTCTAGCATTTAAATCCAACATCAAAACATCCCACCTTTCCATATCTTCATAGATTTTCTTGCTAAGGCAGTTATAGTTAGTTGTATATAGTTTCTCTTGGTCACTTGTAATTGTTAATAATTTGGATGATGCAAGATGGTGCCGGTGTGTAGGGCTTGCCGTACATCGCTTTCTGCTTTGGTTTTATTTTTGTTAGTTGTACAGTGTATCTGCATTATATCGTATCTGCATTATGATAGTCGAGCACTTTTGGAGCTCCATATTTTGCAAAATTGCCTGCGGAGCTTCTCCACAGCGGTCGGGGCTCTCTCCCACCGGTTCTGTCTGGGATACCTACCTTCCTGCTTCGTGACCCTGGCCCATCTCCCCATAGGAGACGCCGCAGACGTCGAGGAAAGCGAGCTGGAGTTTTGGTGAAAACGAGGCACTGTGTGGATTATTCTGCCAAGGATGCTGGGGCTCGATCTGGATCTGATCCTCGCCTCCCAGATCTGTGGTGCGTCTGGGGCCCTGCTGTTGGCAAGCTACCCGTGTGTCCTGACCATACAAACAACAGGAGTTGTCTACTGGCATGGTGCACAATCTGACCAGAAGCAGCTGATGTTCAAAATCTGCGGCCGCTGGTGTGTGCTCCTTTCACCGCTGCTGGGTCCACTTTGGACTGTATCAGGATGTCTGTGGTCAACGCAAGATATGTTACCAACAAAACCTTTATCCTTAGAGACTACTTCCAAGAGCATGATTTGGACTTTCTTTGCATCACAGAGTCTTAGATGTCTGTCGGTGAGTCTAGTGCCTTGACGGAATTATTACCCCTGGACTGTTTGTATTTTAACACTCCGCGGCCATCAGGCCAGCACAGTGGTGGATTATTAACTATATTCAAATCAAGCTTTGACTGTAAACAGTTGGCCATCCCAGTTTCCTGCTCCAGCTCTGAGCTGAGCGGCTTTGAACTCGGCCATTCGCCTTCGACTCTGTGTGCACTCGTCTACCGCCCTCCGAGATCCAAGGATTTCATTAATGAATTATCTGACTTTTTGGCTGAAATCACACCAAAATATGAACATGTTTTAACTATTGGGGACTTTAATATTCATGTTTGTTGTCAGGATAAGCTCTTGGTTAAAGACTTTTAGATTTATTGGACTCATCTAATCTAACTCAGCAGGTAAACAGTCCCACCCAGGAGTGCAGACACACATTGGACTTTGTTTTAACACGTGCTGTGATAGTTAGCCGTTTTTAAATCGGTGATAATGTGTTTTCAGACCACATGCCAGTCCTGTTTGAGTTCACCTCCCCCCGTCTAACTCCTAAGCCTTGCGCTCCTGCATGTCACAGCCGGGCCATTAACCACCTCACTGCCACACGTTTCACAGATGTCTTTAACTTGGAAAAGATCAGTCAGTCCCCATTGTTTCCTACCACCACTGATGAGCTAAACTCCCAGTTCAACTCTGTCTGCTTAAGGGCTCTGGATCATGTTGCTCCTGTAAAAACCAGAAAAACAAATCTCAGATCAGAACCTTGGCTGAATGACATCACCAAGGCAGTTAGACAGCAGTACAAGAGGGCGGAGCACAGGTGGAAGAGAGACAATCTGCAGGTTTCTTTTCAATGCTAAAAGAGAGTTGGCATCATTATCAGAAAACAATAAAAGCTGCTAAATCTAAATACTTCTCTGATATTATTCTAGCCAAATCTCAAAACCCACGTGTCCTCTTCTCTACCCTAAACTCAGTTCTTCACCTCACTGAGCCTTCACTTCTGGAAGCCTCAACTGAGCTGTGCGAGAACTTTCTACATTTTTTTTTTTTGAAAAAATTGCGACCACCCGGGCTCCCATTTCCCCTCCAGCTCATGATCTGTCCATCCCATCCCAGTGTGTTACTGTATTTGACCATTTTGAGCCCAACTCTCTGTCTTCTCTAGAGCAGATCATGTGCAACATGAAACTATCTGGTTCCCTCTGTAATGTGGTCCCCCATCAACTACTAAAGGAGGTTTTTCCTATTCTGGGCCCTTCTGTTCTCTCTTCAACACTTGCTTTCAATGAAGTAGGACACTTTTTCCCCTCCTCTCCCTCTTCGCTTTGCTTTGCTGCTCTGTATGTCTGTGAAACTGCTTTTGAGCCTCTCTTACATATCTTCCGAACCATAATTATGGACTTGATTTGATCAGTTGGTCCCTCAACACAATTGATAACATTTCTTCGAAGAGAAGATGGGCTTTAGGCGAGCCAATTTGCCCTGTTGGCACGCACGCAGCTGGATATTTCATCAACTTGGAAGACTTGATGGCGTGTCTATAATCTGCCATTTGTGGATTTTAAGGACACATATATAATTGGAGTTATGATAACTGGTTCCTGCTTTTTGTATTCGGCTGGTCGCTGGTTTATCTACAAACAAGGAAGTCGTTGGCTGAAAATTTGGACCCGATCATGCTGCTTGCCTTATGATTGCTTGGTTCGTGCCTCAAGTACCCAGACTCATATATATTAGAGTTTTTCTTCTCAGACAAGAAGAACAAGTTTAATAGGATTTTTTTGCCTCCAATTTTTACGTGTCCAGTGTCACTACTTTTTGTCTGTCTTTACAGATCTCACTTGTAAGTGAGTCTTTGCGGCTCAACGTAATTTGTCTGTCTAAATAAAGGTTGAATGAAGGAATTGTGAATAGCAGTTTATCCTCAGGGGTGGTGCCCAAAACCTTTAAACATGCTGCTGTTCAACCTCTGCTGAAAAAGCCTAACCTTGACCCCTCAGTCTTGTCCAGCTTCTGACCTGTCTCCTGACTCCCATTTCTTACTAAACTACTGAAAAAAATAATTGAGTCCCAGTTGAAATGCTTCTTAAAGGATTACGCCATCTGAGCTATTCCATCTGGCTTTAAACCTCTCCACAGCACTTAAACTGCCCTTCTGAAGGTTTTTAACGACATCTTCCTATCCACAGATGCTGGTGACTGTGCTGCTTTTCCTATTGGACCTTACATCTGCTTTTGACACCAACCATGAGATCTTCATTGCTAGGTTAGAGCAGTGGGTGGCCATCACGGGGTCAGCCCTCAAGACATAGCTGACAGATCCTTTTGTGCCTCCATCAAAGATTTTAGTTCAGCGTCGACAGCACTTAAATAGGGGGTACCACAGGGGTCCATCCTCAGTCCCCTTCTATTTTCTTTATACCTGCTGCCACTAGGTGCTATTTTCCAGAAACACAACATAGTCTTTCACTTCTACGCCGATGAGTGTCAAATTTGCTTCCTCTTAAGACACAATGGTATATGCTCTTTTCAACCTCTGCTTGATTGCCTGGCTGACATCAGAGACTGGATGGCTTTAAATTTCTTAAGTTTCAATGAAAAGAAGTCTGAAGTCATGCTGTTTCCTCCCAACGACACAATCATCAACCACTGCATCGACCTTTCCGCTCTAGCTCCGTTAAAAAAACAAAGAGTCACTAATCTGGGAGTGATAATTCAATTCAATTCAAAAATACTTTATTAATCCCAGAGGGAAGATACGTGTTGTCATAGCTCATCATCCTGGTTTCATTCAAGAGTTGTTATAGATGCTGATAGCTGTGGGCAGGAAGGATCTCCTGCAGCGAATTTGAAGAATCTGACCACAGATACCGATCTGTCCACCTTGATCCAGCTTGCTGTCAGATCCGGCCGGCCTCTCGGTCCTCCTGGGCAGCAGGACTGCCCGAAAGCTCCTCTTGCCACGGACATACAGCTGAAGGTGCAGGGTGCGATCACGGTACTCCTGTTGTCACAAGCCTAGTTTTCCAACAGCTCCATGAGCTCGATGGGCAGGTACTTGATCACCGCCGCAATGTTGATGGGAATTAATCCACAGCGTCTCCTTTTCAACTCATTTGGGATTTGTGGCTGTATCTGAGGTAGTTGAGCTTTTGAGATGTTAATCAATAGCTCCTGGTTGTTAAAAAAAACAACTTGTTGCCATGGTTACGCATCATAACAAACGCCCAAAAGTAGAACGGTTTCAGTAAAAATCCTTCCAGCTGCACAGCATCTGATATCAGAGGAAAAAAATCATCTGAAAAAAGAGGTTTACATCCAGAAAGAAAAGGAATTAAAGTTTTCAAAAGCAATATCTCAGAATGAAAGTAACAGATCAACAATGGATAATGGATCCTTCCTTAAAATTAAAATCCTTAATTGATCCTTCCTTGAAACTTAACAGTCATGTAAACATGATTGTAAAATCCTGTTTTTTTCCAGGTGAGGCGGCTGTCTAAGCTGAAGCCCATACTGTCCAAAAATAACCTTGAAACAGTAATACATGCATTGATAACATCCAGGCTATTGGTCAGACCTCCATTGCACGACTACAACTAGTCCAGAATGTGGCAGCCCAATTTTTAACCAGTACAGGCAAAAGAGAACACATTACACCAGTTTTTGGCCTCACTGCACTGGGTACAGGTTCACTTTCGAATCCAGTTCAAAATACTCTTGTATGTCTACAAAACACTGAACAGCTCTGCTCCCTCCTATTTCACTAATCTGCTGAAGCCGTATGTTCCACTGCATTCTCTGAAGTCAGCAGACCAGTTGCTTCTCACACTTCCAGGAACCCGTCTTAAGCGCAGACGTGACAGGGCCTTCTCTGTCGCAGGCCCAAGACTATGGAATGAGTTACCTCTGCTTGTCAGACAGGCCCCCTCCCTCATAGTTTTTAAATCCCGCTTAAAAACCCACGACAATTCCCTGGCTTTCAACACTGTATGATCTGTGTTGATACTGTATGCATCGCACTGTGTTAGTTTAATATTTCGTTTCTATATTTTGATTTTACGTTATGTTATATGTTGCTATGTGCTTTGCCGGTTTGTTTCTGTTTGTATAGCACTTTGGTTAGCCCTGTCACTGTTTAAAGTGCTATATAAATAAAATGGTATGGTATGGTTATTCCTAGGTAGACGATTTTTTATTAGGCCCGAGCAGCTAAGCTCTGCGAAGGCCTATTGTTATCGCTCTGTTCAGGCCCGAGCTGCAATTTTTTCCACCAAATGAATTGGCGTTTTGGGGTCCTTAACATATACCAAAAGTCACCAAATTTGGCGAACGCATCAGGACTGGTGAAAACTTATGTATTTTAAGGGCGTGGCAAAAATCGCAACAGAAACGGCTCAAGAGCGCCACCTAGAAATTTTCTAAATACCCTCCGCATTAACCTTAGTTTGTCATAGAAACATAAAATTTGGTGCGCTTGTCCAATTCCCCAAGATGCACAGAAAACCCTTTGGCACCAAAGTTGTATGATAAACAGGAAGGCGGTCTTTTTGGAATGCCGGCCCAAGTTTCACACCTTTTTGGCGGTTTACAGCCTCCGCATTTGAACAAACTCGTCCTAGGGATTTCGCTCAATCTGTTTCAAACTTGGCCATTTTGGTCAAAAGGCATGGGGGACGCAAAATTATCTAAACGGTTTGTTTCGGAGCATGCTGAAGGGGCGGGGCCAGACCTCAAAGTTTGACATCTCGCCATAAAAAACGAAATGCTAATAGCTCCTACATGAAATCTGTCTGAGACATCAAATCTTTAGTGATTGATCCACATCTGGTCCCCTGCAAGACTGAATGGTCAATCATGACATTTAAGCCACGCCCTCTGACAACAGGAAGTATAAAGTTTTATGTTGAACAATCCCTATCTGACCCCTGTGACCTGATTAGCATGATAGTGTGTCTAGTGACCCAAGACATGTTGGTGTAACTCGCTTTCCAACACTGACAGTTTTGGGTGGAGCATGTGGGCACTGCGACGTGGCGATGTAAGATGTAATGCTGTCGCCATACGTTTGGCTCTAAATTCCACAGTTTTGAACCGAGGTGCACCAAAATCAGTATAATCGATCATTATCCACCCCTTGAACAGGAAGCCATGATAAGTGACCAATAGCTTCCACAGCACCCCCTACAATATTTTAAAACCTCAGCCCCAAGCCATTTTTTGACCGATAATTCTGAAACTCGGTGAAGATCTGTATCTTCTCAGGACCTATGAAAAGTCTCTTGGAGCCCTGGTCCAAAACTAACAGGTAGTCTGCCATTTTGGGTCAAAGGATCATTTGAGAAAACATCAAGATGGCGGCAATGGAGTAGGAGGTGTTGACTTGTGCTCCTGCCGATCTCTAACTATTCAAAACTGACACCAAACACACATGAAAAAAATATATATATACACACACACACGCACGCACGCACGCACGCACGCACGCACACACACACCGGATTCCAAAAAAGTTGGGACACTAAACAAATTGTGAATAAAAACTGAATGCAATGATGTGGAGGTGCCAACATCTAATATTTTCTTCAGAATAGAACACAAATCACAGATCAAAAGTTTAAACTGAGAGAATGTATCATTTTAAGGGAAAAAAATCTGTTTCCAAATTTCATGGCTTCAACAAATCCCAAAAAAGTTGGGACAAGTCCATTTTTACCACTGTGTTGTAACGGACTGGTTTTAGGATCAGAAACAGCACTAGAGCTCAGGAGTAGTTTAAAAGTTTTATTTTTGTAACCGCTTCTGGTGGAGGCTTGGGTCCAAACGGTGGTCCAATCTATTAAACAGGAGAGACAGGTTAGTGACTGCACATAAAGTTTGAAAAGTGATGGCTAAACTAAAACAGTCACTAACCTTCTCAATTGGTAGCAGGACAGGAGGA
>NC_056504.1:1224763-1225214 GCF_014905685.2 Nematolebias whitei
TGAATGCAATGATGTGGAGGTGCCAACATCTAATATTTTATTCAGAATAGAACACAAATCACAGATCAAAAGTTTAAACTGAGAGAATGTTTCATTTTAAGGGAAAAATCTGTTTCCAAATTTCATGGCTTCAACAAATCCCAAAAAAGTTGGGACAAGTCCATTTTTCCCACTGTGTGGCATCCCCCCTTCTTCTTACAACACTCAACAGACGTCTGGGGACAGAGGAGACCAGTTTCTCCAGTTTAGAAATAGGAATGCTCTCCATTCATGTCTAATACAGGCCTCTAACTGTTCAATCGTCTTGGGCCTTCTTTGTCGCACCTTCCTCTTTATGATGCACCAAATGTTCTCTATAGGTGAAAGATCTGGACTGCAGGCTGGCCATTTCAGGACCCGGATCCTTCTCCTACGTAACCATGATGTTGTGATTGCTGCAGAATGTGGTCTG
>NC_056504.1:1225614-1240787 GCF_014905685.2 Nematolebias whitei
GGGGGTGGGGGGGGGTGTCAATAGCCAGGAAGACAAAAACAAGCAAAGCAAAAAATGCAGAGAAGGGTGATCCAAAAAAAAAACGTGGTTGAGAGAGAGCAAGCAAGGGTCATATTACCGTGGTCAGAAAATTGTAGAGGTGTCCAGTCAGGAGCAAGGCAAAAGCAAAGAGTCAGGAGACAAAGCAGAGTTCAAGATCAGGAATCAAGGTCGAGGAGAATGCTGGAGAATTTACTGGCTGGAGAGCTTTCAGTAATCTGGCACTGAGGAGAGTGAGAGTGGAGTTTAAGTAGTGAGCTGAACAGGTGTGGCAGGTGAGTGGTGATCGCAGAGACAGAGTGCAGCAGATGAGTGCAGATTGCTGAGAGAGAGTGACAGAAGCAGAAAATGGGTGATAGGCAGTGCAGGACCAAACAGGATAAAATAAACAGAAACTGAGGGGGATCCAGGGGCGAACTATGGCATGTGTGGCATCCCCCCTTCTTCTTACAACACTCAACAGATGTCTGGGGACAGAGGAGACCAGTTTCTCAGGTTTAAAAATAGGAATGCTCTCCCATTCATGTCTAATACAGGCCTCTATTAACGGCCTTGCACCCTCATACCTCTCCGACCTCCTTCATCCTTATACTCCTTCTCGGGCTTTGAGATCATCAGACCAGCTGCTTTTGGCCGTACCAAAAACCAGCTGAAGCTCAGAGGAGATCGAGCGTTCTCAGTCGTGGGCCCTAAACTTTGGAACAATCTGCCCATCAACATTCGACAGGCCACCTCAATCTCTGCTTTTAAAGCTCTCCTAAAAACACATCTGTACTCACTGACATTTAACACAGGGTGATCAGCTTTAGATCTGGTTTTTCACTGATGCTGATTCTGTTTATGCTTTTGTTATTATTCCTATTTAACACAAGGTCATCTGATCTGATTTAGTATTTAATTGTTTCT
The DNA here is from genome assembly GCF_014905685.2 of Nematolebias whitei. Lineage (NCBI taxonomy): Eukaryota > Metazoa > Chordata > Actinopteri > Cyprinodontiformes > Rivulidae > Nematolebias > Nematolebias whitei. Next base: position 1,226,560 of record NC_056504.1, read on the forward strand.
GACTGAGTTTATGCTTTTTGTTGTTATTTCCTTGACTTTTGACACAACGTGATCTGATTTAGTATTTCATTGTTTCTAATTGTTTTTGGTTTTATATTTTTATTCCATGTGCTGTAAATATATCTTGCTACTTTTTATCTGATGTTGTGATGTTTTTGTTAAGCACTTTGGTAACAGTTTCTGTTTTAAATGTGCTCTATAAATAAATCTGACTTGACTTGACTTGACTCTAACTGTTCAATCGTCTTGGGCCTTCTTTGTCGCACCTACCCCTTTATGCTGTGCCAAATATTCTCTATAGGTGAAAGATCTGGACTGCAGGCTGGCCATTTCAGTACCCGGATCCTTCTCCTACGTAGCCATGATGTTGTGATTGCTGCAGAATGTGGTCTGGCATTATCGTGTTGAAAAATGCAGGGTCTTCTCTGAAAGAGATGACGTCTAGATGGGAGCATATGTTGTTCTAGAACCTGAACATAGTTCTCTGCATTAATGGTGCCTTTCCAGACATGCAAGCTGCCCGTGCCACAAGCGCTCATGCAACCCCATACCATCAGTGATGCAGACTTCTGAAGGGAGCGTTGATAACAACTTGGGCTATCCTTGTCCTCTCTGGTCCGGATGACATGGCGTCCCAGTGTTCCATAAATAACTTCGAATCGTGACTCATCTGACCACAGAACAGTCTTCCATTTTGCCACACTCCATTTTAAATGACCTCTGGCCCAGTGCAAACATCTGAGCTTGTGCTTAGATATGGCTTCCTCTTTGCACTGTAGAGTTTCAGCTGGCAACGGCGGATGGCACAGTGGATTGTGTTCACTGACAATGCTTTCTGGAAGTATTCCTGAGCCCTTTCTGTTATTTCCTTGACAGTGGCATTCCTGTTTGAGGTGCAGTGATGTTTAAGGGCCCGGAGATCACGAGCATCCAGTAGAGTTTTACGGCCTTGACCCTTACGCACAGCGATTGTTCCAGATTCTCTGAATCTTTTGATGATGTTATGCACGGTCGATGATGATAACTTAAAAGTCTTTGCTATTTTACGCTGGGTAACACCATTCTGGTATTGCAGCACTATCTTTCTGCGCAACAATGGTGGAATTGGTGATCCTCTTACCATCTTGGCTTCTGAGAGATACTGACACTCTGAGAAGCTCTTTTTATACCCACTCATGTTGTCAGTTGATCTAATTAGTAGGGATGCACCGATCTACTTTTTTTTACTTCCGATCCGATCCCAATACCTAAATCTAAATATCGGCCAATACCGATCCAGTTCCGATATCATGATCATCATTGATTTTATATGAGGCTGTAATAATCTCCTCTCAAGTACAATTTGTACAAATATATGCATGCATGTCCAAAAAGGCAACTTGAGGTAAGTTGTATTATTGTTGGATAAGTTTTAAAGTTAGAATTATATTCTGCTAACACAAAACATGTTTCTTCTTACTCCTAGCTTTAAAGTGGATATTAAAGTGATTAATTTAAGTGATTGTTTAAAGTTATTTTATATTTTATAAGGGGCAAATATAAGAATTTTTTTCTTCTTTCTGCACTCTTTTCATTCAATGTTTTCTTTTTGATGATTTTTTTAAATTTTGACGAATGTATAAATGAATTAAATTAAATAAAATATTAAATGGCTTCAAACACCTGCTAATAAGTTCATGGCATAAACCAACAGACATGTTCCTGTTTTTAGTATTTTACATCACTTTATAATGTAGCTGTTTATGTTTTTAATATATATAATTTTCAGATCATATGTTTTTTATGGGGCAGCACGGTGGCGCAACTGGTAGAGCTGCTGCCTCTCAGCAAGCAGGTCCCTGGTTCAAACCCCGGTCCAGGGGCCGTTCTGGGTGGAGTTTGCATGTTCTCTCCGTGCATGCGTGGGTTTTCTCCGGGTGCTCCGGTTTCCTCCCACAGACCAAAAACATGCATGTTAGGCTGATTGGTAACTCTAAATTGTCCCTAGGTGTGAGTGAGAGAGTGAATGTTTGTTTGTCTTGTTTGTCTCTATGTGTCCCTGTGATGGACTTGCGACCCGTCCAGGGTGTCCCCCGCCCATCGCACAGTGATTGCTGGACATGGGCACCAGCGACCCCCGTGACCCAAAATGGAATAAACGGGTAAAGATAATGGATGGATGGATGGATGTTTTTTATGATTGTTTACTGTTGTACTATCCTGATGCATGCTCAATAATCAGCACCTCAGACTGAGGAAGTCTCTTGGATGAGAGACGAAACGTTTCTAGATTTTTTTGCTTTGTTTTGTTTTTTGTTTTTTTTGAATGTCCAGAGGACCAGATTGAACTTTTTTGGATTACTGTTGTACTGATAAATATCTCCTGGAGGGTAAACTATATCTTGGCTGCAAGTATCAAGCTGTGAAATCCTTCATTTTCTACAACTGATAGTGGTTGGTCATTAATTATGATGAAGTTTAGCAACTTCTCTGTAAACATTTGAGCTCCGTGGTTTCAGCAATGTCTTCTTCTTGTTCAATCTGCAGCAGGCAGTCTGATTTGGGGCAGCCGCGCTCAGTCTGTCCCTCCTCAGAGACGGGCAGACTGAGCGGGGCAGATTGGACGCGGCTGGCCGGGGTCGAGTCGCCTCTTTCTGGTTGACCAAAGAGCAGCGCCCCGCTGAAGCCACGGAGCTTGAATGTCCATCGTTAAACTAACTTCAACGTGGTTTAATGTGGCACTACGGCTCTGCAGACATTGCACGTTGCTGTCTTGTTTTGTGGTGTTTAGTGTAAAATACTTCCACACAGCGACATGTTTAGATTAAAAGTTTGTTAGCTGTTAGCCACAGTGCTGCTAACTCAGTCCTCACGTTGTAGCTGGCTGCAAACTATGAACTGGATTTCCTGAATGTGAGGCGGGTCTTATTACTCTGGGTTCATGAGACACGCCGCCGTTCAGGAAATCCATTCCATAGTTTGAAGCCAACTTGCATCATGAATCGGAAATATTGGCAGGTGGGTAAGAAAATTCCGATACGTAAATTATGCTGGTATCGGAGGCCGATACGGATACTGGATCGGATCGGCCCCATCCCTACTAATTAGTGTTAATTGGTCTTCCAGCTGTTCGTTATATGCTCAATTTCCTTTTTCCAGCCACTTATTGCTACTTGTCCCAACTTTTGGGGGATTTGTTGACATTGTGAAATTTTGAATCAACATATTTTTCCTTTAAAATGTTACATTTACTCAGATTAAACTTTTGATCTGTCATCTATGTTATATTATGAATAAAATATTGACATTTGCCATCTCCCCATCATTGCATTCAGTTTTTATTCACAATTTGTTTAGTGTCCCAACTTTTTTGGAATCCGGTTTGTATATACGGAATATACAGAACAGGTGGAAGAAGGAAGGCCTCGGAGCTGCTTCGGCCAGTGAGTCCTGGTGAGTGCTACCGCCACTAGCCGTTGGACCGTGAGCCGAGCTACAGCTGTCGAACCTGGGGGTTGTTACAACGGAGACCCAGTCTGCCGCCGTTTGGACCTGCGAGCCGCTGAAGCCGAGGGAGCTGAGATTCGGCTATCAGATCTGGGAGCTGTTGCAGCCGGGACCCGGTCTCCAGCCGATTGGACCTGTGAGCTGCTGAAGCCGAGGGAGCCAAGCTAAAAAAAGAAGAGAAACTTAAATGTTTATACCTATTTTATGATCGTCTATTGTTATCATTGTTATCCATTGCCGTAATCATTCTTTGTTAAGAAATCAGGTCTCTCTTGTAACTGAGTCCTCGAGGCTCAATGGGATTAACCTGTCTAAATAAAGGTTGAATGAAAAAAAAGGTGACGAGGAGGTGGGTTGTCTGAGATGAATGTACCTATTGTCCAACTTGTTGTGAGGTATTCACACATTAAACCTGTCAACATTCCAAACATCTTTGGATGAAGTGTAACAGACGAGGGCCACTGTAGTATTGAGAGCAAAGGTCATTAAGGGCTGTCCAGCTAACCCTGTGCTGCATCTTCATCCTCTCACATTGTCATTATGATATACTGTGATGGAAGAGTTAGGCCTTTGACCAACAGGGACAGATGGACATTCTTTACTGCTTCACTTTAAGTCTGGTCTGAAAAACAAACAAAAAATACTTGTGGACTCTAAATGGATGAATGTTTTTTATGAGTGGAGCAGACTTTTCATACCGAGACTTACACATATATTCAGTTTCAGATGTTTTTGTCTCATAACATCTTTAAATCCATCGTCCATTATGGCATACTTCAAACAGAGCTGCTTCTCCAGTCCTGCCAGCTTGCCTGGAGTTCAGGGCTTGACAGGCTGACAGGTTGTCATGTGTGATGGGCTAGTGTGTGTGCTTGTCTGTACACACCACACCCAGTTCATCCACCTACTCAGCCTAACAAACATGCATGCACAAACACATAAACACCCACTCTTGTGTTCCAATAGACCCCTGGCCTCGAGGTGTTGGCAGACCAAGCTGGTCTTGGCTGCCCTGTGACAACCCCCCACCCTGAAAAGTGTTACGTTTTGACTTTAGTCCAGCTGAAGATTGACTCTATTAGGATTGTCTGTGTGTTATAAAATGCCATCAAGTAAATAAAAAATAAATAGTTTTTGACTGGATATTGAATTAAGTATGTTTTGGTTTATAAACATAAAATTTACCTGAATTAAAATAAATTTTATGTAATTTTAATTGCCTCTTTTTATAGTGTTGAAGAAATAAGAAACATACATTTTTGGCCTTTTTTTTTTTTTTTTTGACCAAATGACTGAGTTAATAGGAGTGTCACTTTAAAGGCTATCCGGTCCCTGCAGAACCAAAACAAGTGCTATGCTTATAATCTTAGCACAAAGTCCATCTTGTTCCCAGAGCAGGCTGGACTCTGCCAGGGCTGCTCTTTGTCTCTGATCCTGTTTGTACTTTGTAGTTATGACTGGAGCTCCAGTATAAGCACAAGTTGAGGTCAATGTTTTGTACTGGTAAATTAGTTTTAAAACCTTGTAAAATAAGTTTGTGATTTGTGCATTCATAGTTAGAAATTTAAAGAAGGATGGAGTAATTAAAATATACAAAGAAGATTAATAAATGTGATTTAAACCATTTTAGAGCAGTTCCTGTAATTCCAATATCATATTCAAGCCTCCATAGTAGGATATTGTGATCAACTGTATCAAATGCAGCACTGACTTTTATCAGAATCGGTATAGACACAAGTCCATTGTCTGAGGTCATGAGAATATCATTAGTTACTTTTACTAGTGCTGTTTCTGTGCTATGATGAGCACTAAACCCTGACTGAAACTCTTCAAAAACAGATTATTTCTTTGCAGATGTTCACACAACTGAGCTGCAACTATTTTCTCTGGAATTTTTTAGATAATTGTTAGATTAGATATAAGTCTATAATTGTGTCATAAAAACAGTTTTAGGATTCTAAATCAGCCAGACACAAAGGTGAAAACAAAACAGTCTTTATTTATTTATAAGCAGCTGCAGGAAAGAGTCATGGTGACAGATCCTCACCGGCAGGAGGGAGTGAGAACCAACTCTCAGAAACTGCAGCAGTGGCGTCACCGGCAGCACAGTTGTGGTACATGGTTCGTGGGGGCTAATCCAAAAGTGGGGTGTGAGAGACGAAACGGGGTTCATACACAGGAGTCAGAGATCCCTATATATATCCAGAATGTGATTCAAGAAGCGTAGTCAAGATAGTGGGAAGCAGAGTCAGTACCATGGTCAGAGAGGATAATCCAAATCAGGCGAGGGACAAGCAAGGTGAAGAACCAGGAAACAGGCATGAGGTCGTAATCCAAAAAGACAAGGAGTGATCGTCAGGCATGAACAAGGAGCGATGGATGACGTCAATATCAGGGACCATGAAAGGTTTAATAATTTGGCAGGGTAGAGCGGTGAGATGAGCCCTTAAATATACCATACAATACCATACCACTTTATTTATAGAGGACTTAAAACAGCAACAAGGCCAACCAAAGTGCTGTACAGTAGAACAAACAAGCAAAGCACACAGCAAAACATAAAATAAATTAAAATAAAAATATTAATGCGAAAGGATGAAAATAATAACAGTGAGAGAAGGGGCCTGCCTGACATGCAGCGGTAACTCATTCCACAGTCTTGGACCAGCAACAGAGAAGCCCCTGTCACCTCAGCTTATAACGGGTTCCTGGAACTGAAAGAAGCATCTGATTCACTGAGCTCCAAGAGTGCTGTGGGGCATATGGCTGCAACAGATCAGTGTGATAAGAGGGGGCAGAACTGTTCACTGATTTAAAAACATACAAAAGGATTTTGAAATGAATTCTAAAGCGAGCCGGGAGCCAGTGCAGGGAGGCCAGAACTAGTGTAATGTGCTCTATTTTGCCTGTACTGGTTAAAAATTGGGCTGTAACATTTTGGACCAGTTGTATTTGTGCATTGGAGGTCAGACTGATTTCAAACAGCAGCGCATTGCAGTAATCAAGCCTGGATGTTATGAACGCATGTATTACAGTCTCAAGGTTATATTTGGATAGTATGGGCTTCAGTTTACCCCTCCCTGGGCTGCCACCTTACCGTGGTGGAGGGGTTTGAGTGTCCCAATGATCCTAGGAGCTATGCTGTCAGGGGCTTTATGCCCCTAGTAGGGTCACCCATGGCAGACAGGTCCTAGGTGAGGGACCAGACAAACTGCAGCCCAAAAACCCAGATGAGAAAAATAAACAGACCTAATGTTCCCTTGCCCGGACACGGGTCACCGGGGCCCCACTCTGGAGCCAGGCCTGGAGGTGGGGCACACGGGCGAGTGCCTGGTGGCCGGGCTTTTACCCATGGAGCTCGGCTGGGCAAGCCCGAAGAGGAGACGTGGGTCCCCCTTCCCATGGGCTCACCACCTGTGGGAGGGGCCAAAGGGGTCGGGTGCAATGTGGGATGGGTGGTGGCCGAGGGCGGGGACCCTGGCGGTCTGATCCTCGGCTACAGAAGCTGGCTATTGGGACGTGGAATGTCACCTCACTGGTGGGGAAGGATCCTGAGCTGGTGTGTGAGGGTGAGAGGTTCCGGCTAGAAATAGTCGGACTCACCTCTACGCATGGCTCTGGCTCTGGAACAAATTTCCTTGAGAGGTGTTGGATACTCTTCCACTCTGGAGTTGCCCCTGGTGAGAGGCGCCAAGCAGGAGTGGGCATACTTATTGCCCCCCAACTTGGTGCCTGTGTGTTGGGGTTTACCCCAGTGAATGAGAGGGTGGCCTCCCTCCGCCTACGTGTGGGGGGACGGGTTCTGACTGTCGTTTGTGCTTATGCACCAAACGGCAGTTCGGATTATCCACCCTTTCTGGAGTCCTTGGAGGGGGTACTGGAAAGTGCACCTCCTGGGGACTCCCTTGTTCTGCTGGGGGACTTCAATGCTCATGTGGGCAATGACAGTGAGACCTGGAGGGGTGTGGTTGGGAGGAACCCCCCCCCCTGTTCTGAACCAGAGTGGTGTTCTGTGCTCGTCATGGATTGTCAATAACAAACACCTTGTTCAGGCATAAGGGTGTCCATATGTGCTCTTGGCACCAGGACACCCCAGGCCGCAGTTCGATTATCGACTTTGCCATCATCTCATCTGATCTGCGGCCACATGTCTTGGACACTCGGGTGAAGAGAGGGGCAGAGCTGTCCACTGATCACTACCTGGTGGTGAGTTGGCTCCGATGGTCGGGGAGGATGCCGGTCAGACCTGGCAGACCCAAACGTATTGTGAGAGTTTGCTGGGAACGTCTGGCAGAGCCTCCTGTGAGACAGAGTTTTAACTCCCACCTCTGGGAGAACTTTGAGCATGTTCCGAGGGAGGTGGGGGACATTCAGTCCGAGTGGACCATGTTTCGTGCCTCTATTGTCGAGGTGGCTTACCGTAGCTGCGGCCGCAAGGTTGTCGGTGCCTGTCACGGTGGCAACCCTCAAACCCAATGGTGAACACCGCCGGTGAGTGATGCTGTCAGGCTGAAGAAGGAGTCCTATCTGGCCTTTTTGGCCTGTGGGACCCCGGAAGCAGCTGATGGGTACCGGCAGTCCAAGCGACATGCGGCTCGGTTAGTCGCTGAGGCAAAAACTCGGGCATGGGAGGAGTTCGGAGAGGCCATGGAGAATGACTTCCGCACGGCTTCGAGGCGATTCTGGTCCACCATCCGGCGTCTCAGGGGGGAAAGCGGTACGCCACCAACACTGTTTATAGTGGGAGTGGTGTGCTGCTGACCTCAACTAGGGATATTGTGGGTCCTGGGGACTCTGGGTCGGGCCCTCCAATCTCTGGTGCTGAGGTCACCGATGTAGTTAAAAAGCTCCTCGGTGGCAGGGCCCCAGGGGTGGATGAGATTCGCCCAGAGTTCCTTAAGGCTCTGGATGTAGTAGGGTTGTGTTGGCTTACGCGACTCTGCAATATTTTGTGGACATCGGGGGAAGTTCCCCTGGATTGGCAGACCGGGGTGGTGGTTCCGCTATTCAAAAAGGGGGACCGTAGAGTGTGTTCCAACTACAGGGGAATCACGCTCTTAAGCCTCCCTGGTAAGGTCTACTCGAGGGTTCTGGAGAGGAGGGTCCATCGGATAGTCGAACCTCAGATTCAGGAGGAGCAGTGTGGTCTTCGTCCTGGCCGTGGAACACTGGACCAGCTCTACACTCTCAGCAGGGTCCTGGAGGGTGCGTGGGAGTTTGCCCAACCGGTCTACATGTGCTTTGTAGACTTGGAGAAGGCATTCGACTGCGTCCCTCGAGGAACCCTGTGGGGGGTACTCTGGGAGTATGGGGTACCGGGCCCTTTGATATGGGCTGTTAGGTCCCTGTATGACCGGTGTCAGAGCCTGGTCCGCATCGCCGGCAGTAAGTCGGCTTGTTCCCGGTGAGAGTTGGACTCCGCCAAGGTTGCCCTTTATCACCAATTCTGTTCATAACTTTTACGGACAGAATTTCTAGGCGCAGCCAAGGTGTTGAGGGGATCCGTTTTGGTGGCCTTAGGATTGCGTCTCTGCTTTTTGCAGATGATGTGGTCTTACTGGCTTCATCAGATCATGATCTACAGCTTTCGCTGGAGCGGTTCGCAGCCGAATGTAACGCGGCCGGGATGAAGATCAGTTCCTCCAAATCTGAGGCCAGGGTCTTGAGCCGGAAAAGGGTAGAGTGCCCTCTCTGTGTCAGGGAGGAGGTCCTACCCCAAGTGGAGGAATTTAAGTATCTTGGGGTCTTGTTCACGAATGAGGGAAAAATGGAGCGTGAGATCGATAGGTGGATAGGTGCAGCATCAGCAGTGAAGCAGGCACTGTACAGGTCTGTCGTGGTGAAGAGAGAGCTGAGTCAAAAGGCGAAGCTCTCAATTTACCGATAGATCTACGTTCCTACCCTCATCTATGGTCACGAGCTTTGGGTTGTGACCGAAAGAATGAGATCTCGGATACAAGCGGCCAAAATGAGTTTTCTCCGCAGGGTGTCTGGGCTCTCCCTTAGAGATAGGGTGAGAAGCTCGATCATCCGGGAGGGACTCAGAGTAGAGCCGCTGCTTCTCCACATCGAGAGGAGCCAGTTGAGGTGGCTTGGGCATCTGTTTAGGATGCCTTCTGGACGCCTCCCTGGTGAGGTGTTCCGGACACGTCCCACCGGAAGGAGGCCCAGAGGAAGACCCCGGACACGCTGGAGGGACTATGTTTCTCGGCTGGCCTGGGAACGCCTCGGGATTCCCCCAGAAGAGCTGGCCCAAGTGGCTGGGGAGAGGGAAGTCTGGGCCTCCCTACTTAGGCTGCTACCCCTGCGACCCGACCCCGGATAAGCGGAAGAAAATGGATGGATGGATTGATGGATGGGCTTCAGTTTAGACAGTCGCCTCAGACGGACAAAAAACAGGATTTAACAATCGTGTTTACATGATTGTTAAATCCCATAGAAGGGTCCATTATCATTCATAGATTTGTGACTCTGTTTCTCTAATGGGGCTATAGAGAAGAGGTCGATACCATGGTTCTTGATCGTGACATTAGGAGGAAAAACATGACTTCAGACTTCTTCTCATTAAAGCTTAATGTTTTATTCAAGCTGGCGCCGGTGTGTAGGGCTTGCCGTCCCTCGCTCTCTGTTTTTCTTCTATTTTTGTTATTTTTTACTATGCTTTGTGCAGTGTACCAAATTATATTTGCAGGATGATCGTCTGGCACTTTTGGAGCTCCGTACATTTGCTGAAATGCCTGCGGAGTTTTTGTACAGTGGTCAGCACTCTCCTCCACCGGTTCTGTCAGAGATTCCTGCATTTCTTCTACGTGACCCTGGCTTTTCTCCCTGGAGGAAACGTCACTGACGTCGTGGGAAGCGTGTGGGGGTTTTGGTGAAACTGAGGCACCATGTGGATTATGCTGTCAAGAGTTATGGGGCTCGCTCTGGATCTGATCATCACCTCTTTGACCCGTGGTGCTCCAGGGGCCTGACTGCTGGCTAGCTACCCGTGCACTCAGTCCATGTAAACAACTAGAGTAGTTTACCTGCGCGCCGCACAAACCGACCAGGAGGTGCTGTTCTTCAAAATCTGTGGCTACTGGTGCGTGCTCCCCCCACTGCGTATGTGTCTGCGTTGGACCCTATCAGGATGTGTTTGATCAACGCAAGATCTGTTTCCAACAAGACTTTTATCCTCAATGACTTTTTTAAAGACTAACAGTTGGATTTTCTCTATGTCACAGAGTCTTGGATATCTGATGGTGAGTCCAGCTCCTTGGTAGAATTATTACCTCCGGACTGTCTGTGTTTTAATGCCCCACGGCCATCAGGCCAACTTTGCCTGTAAACAGTTAGCCATCCCAGTTTCCCATTCCAGTTTAGAGCTAAACATCTTTGAACTCGGACATTGTCCTCCTCTGTATGCACTCGTTTACCACCCCCCTCAATCCAAGGATTTCATAAGTGAAATCTCTGATTTTTTAGCTGATATCACACCGAGATACGATCATGTTTTAATCATTGGGGACTTTAATATCCATGTGTGTTGTCAGGAGAAACCCTTAGTGAAGGACTTTCTAGATTTATCGGACTCTTAATTTAACTCAGCAGGTAAACGGTCCCACCCAAGAACACGGTCACATGCTGGACCTCGTTTTAACACGCAATGTCTCTGTTTGTAATTTGGAAATCGGTGACAATGTTTTTTCAGATCACATGCCTGTATTTTTTTTATCTCACCCCTCCTTATCCTATTACTAAGCTGTGCGCTCCTGCATGTACCACACGCGCCATTAACCTTCTTACTGCTGCTCATTTTAATGAAGATTTTAACTCTGAAAGGATCGAACATTCTCTCGGTGTCTCTTACCACCGAGGAGCTAACCTCTCAGTTCAACTCTGTCTGTTTATATGTTCTGGACCGTGTTGCTCCCGTTAAAACCAGAAAAATGAAACTTAGATCAGATCGTTGGCTTAATGACGTCACTCAAGCCGTTAGACAACAGTGTAAGAGAGCAGAGTGCAGATGGAGGAAAGCCAGGCTGCACGTTTCTTTTCAAATGTTAAGGGAGAGTTGGTGTTGTTATCAGAAAGCAGTTAAAACTGCAAAATTTAAATTCTTCTCTGATATAATTGTCTTCAACTCCCACAACCCCGAGTTCTTTTTTCAACCGTGAACGCAGTTCTATACCTCAGTGAACCTTCACCTCTGGAAGCCTCAACAGAACTGTGTGAGAACTTCTTCCATTTCTTCTTAGAAAAAGTTGCGAACACCCGGGCACTCATTTCTCCACCAGCTCATGATCTGTCCATCCCATCTCAATGTGCAGCTGTATTTGAACACTTTGAGCCAATCTCTTTGTCTTCTCTGGAGCAGGTAATGTGCAGCATGAAACCATCTGGTACCCCCTTTGATGTGCCCCCCCTCAACTACTAAAGGAGGTTTTTCCTACTCTTGGTCCTTCTATCCTCACTATTGTGAATAGCAGTTTATCCTCAGGAGTGGTGCCAAAAACTTTTAAACATGCTGCTGTCCAGCCTCTCCTGAAAAAAACCTAACCTTGACCCTTCAGCCGTGTCCAACTACAGGCCTGTCTCCAGACTCCCATTTGACTCTAAACTACTGGAAAAAATAGTTGAGTCTCAGTTGAAATGTTTCTTAGAAGATCACGCTATCCTAGAGTTATTCCAATCTTGCTTCAAATCTCTGCACAGCACTGAAACTGCTCTACTGAAGGTTTTTAATGACATTTTCCTAGCCACTGATGCAGGGTGATTCTGTGCTTTTTGTCCTATTGGACCTTACATCTGTCAGGATTTATGGTCAGGAGCGAACCCAGAGTGCAGAACAGGGACTCAACTCGGCAGAAATACAAAAATAAGATTTTAATGATAAATGAAAGTACAAAATAAACAAGCTGACGGGGCAGCAAAACTTACATGAACATAGGAAGGAGGCACGGAGAACTCAGGAGACAAGAGAGACACGGGGAACTCGAGGAACCAGGAAGACTCAGGGAAAGACTCAGGAGACCCAACGAAGACGACCCGACGAAGACAGAACGGACGGCTTAAATACAGGGACAAGACGAGACGTGATAACAAACAGCTGGGACGAGACACAGGTGGCATTAATAGAACTAAATGAGGGAGCACAAGGGAAACAGACACAAACCGGGCCACAGAAAAGTACCATCCTTACAACATCTACTTTTGACACCATCGACCATGGGATCCTCATTTCTAGGCTGGAGCAGTGGGTGGGCATCACAGGGTCAGCCCTCAAATGGTTTTAGGTCCTACCTCTCTGACAGAACCTTTTGTGTCTATATCAAAGATTTCAGTTCAACATCGGTTGAACAGTGCTTCGGTGGGGGATACCGCAGGGATCCCTCCTTGGTCCCCTTCTCTTTTCTTTATACCTGCTGCCACTAGGTGCTATTTTCTGCAAACAAAACATACCCTTTCATTTCTATGCCTATGACTGTCAAATTTACTTCCCCCAGAGGTACACATTCTATTCAACTCTTCTTGACTGCCTGGCTGACATCCAGGACTGGATAGCTTAAACTTCTTAAGTTTCAATGAGAAGAAGTCTGAAGTCATGTTGTTCCATCCTAATGGCACATTCATGAACAACTGCATTGACCTTTTCTCTCTAGCTTCATTAGAGAAACAAAAAGTCCCTATTCTGGGAGTGATAATGGATCCTTCCTTGAAACTTAACAGTCACGTAAACATGATTGTTAAATCCTGTTTTTTTTCAGCTGAGGCGGCTGTCTAAGCTGAAGCCATTACTGTCCAAAAAGAATCTTGAGACAGTGATTTGTGCATTCATAACATCGAGGCTTGATTACTGCAATGCACTTCTGTTTGGAATCAATCAGTCCTCCAATGCACGTGTACAACTGGTCCAAAATGCTGCAGCCTGATTATTAACTGGTACAGGCCATAGAGAGCACATTACACAAGTTTTGGCCTCCCTGCACTGGCTACCCATTCACCTTCAGATCCTGTTCAAAATACTCATGTATGTTTTTCAATCACTGAACAGTTCTGCCCCATCCTATCTCACTGATCTTCTGCAGCCATATGTCCCACCGCGCTCTCTGAGGTCAGCAGACCAGATGCTTCTTTCAGTTCCAGAAACCCATCATAAACTCTCCAGAGGTGACAGGGCTTTCTCTGTTGCAGGTCCAAGACTGTGGAATGAGTTGCCACTGCGTGTCAGGTAGGATCCCACACTCACAGTCTTTAAGTCTCGCCTGAAAACCCACTTTTATTCCCTTGCCTTTGACATGGTGTGATTTGTTTTGATCCTGTCTGTAGTCTACAGTGTTGGCCATTTAGTTATTATCTGCTGCTATTTGTATCTATACTTTTATTTTGTGTTTTCCTGTCTGCTGTGCTTGTTTGTTTCTATTGTACAGCACTTTGGTTGGTCTTGTTGCTGTTTTAAGTGCTCTATAAATAAATTGGTATGATATGGTATCAGAATAAACTTTATTATCATTGCACCGAGATACAATGAGAACATGTACGTACAGTCATCCGAAAGATGGGCCGAGTGCAGGAAGCTGCTACTATGAAAGTGCGGCCCTCTTATTCTTATTCAGAATAATATTTTGCTTAGATGAGAAAAGGGGAAAAAAAACATGAGGAGAGACAGTATTAAATAAAGATCTCATGCCATTTCCTAGACAGGTCACATTTTAAGGCATCAAAAAAACCTACCACAACAAATCCAAAAAAGTTCAATC
>NC_056504.1:1241187-1242551 GCF_014905685.2 Nematolebias whitei
CAGCCATTGTCCAGGTAAAAGGTGTTATTTATCATCAGCTCGGTTGAGGTTCCATCACATGTCCACGGCCTTGGAGAAGGGAGGGGTGAGGAGACAGACAAAGCATTTTTGTTTTTTCAAAACATGTCAGGAGGAGTTGAGATAAGTCCACCATCAAGGCCACAGTTTTGGGTCAGGCAGAACTCGTGAATTGCTGTTTCTGCCTTTTAAAGTTTCGCTGGCATATTCCTCTGACGGAAACTCCAAATAGCTGTATGGTAAGTAATTTAAAGACATCCAGTCCCTGATGTCGGCCAGACAGTCAAGAAGAGATTGAATAGAATGTGGACTGGTGTGCTTCAGAAGGAAGTAGATTTGACAGTCATCAGTGTAGAAATGAAAGGGTATGTTATGTTTACGGAAATTAGCACCTAGTGGCAGCAGGTTTAATAAAGAAACGAGAAGTGGATTGAGGATGGACCCCTGCGGTACCCCCAACAGAAGATCTAAAAAAGTTAAGTCTGGTCCTCTGGACATTCAATAAAACAAAACAAAGCAAAACAAAAAAGTGTAGAAATGTTTCGTCTTTCATCCGCCCCTGTTTAATGATGGAAGATTTCTTTTCACAAAGATGTCCTCCTTTACTCCTCTCTCAAACCATCATTCCTCTCTATCCAGGATGTGAACATCTTCATCCCTGAAAGAGTGACCTCTGGCCTGTAGATGAGTGTAGACCTCAGAGTCCTGGCCTGATGATGTTGCTCTTCACGATGCAACGCATGTTCAACTGTCCCCCTCTTACAATGCTGTGATTGCTAGTATCCCTCAGCTCCCAGTGAATAGTAAACAGCCATCAGTGTGCTAATGATCCTTTGTTAGGCTGATGGTCCTTCTTGACCATGTGAGCAGCTGGTTTTGGTTGTCAGCAGCAAACTGGTTGATCCACTCTGAGAAGGTGCTATTTATAAGACTGAGCTGAATACAGCACCTCAGACTGAAGAAGTCTTTCGGATGAAAGACAAACGTTTCTACTTTTTTTTTGTTTGTTTTGCTTTGTTTTGTTTTTTGAATGTCCAGAGGACCAGATTTAACTTTTTTAGATTACCAAATACAATTTTCCAAAGTGAACAACCAGAGTCAGATTCAAAACCAAGCTGCTCAGCAGAGCAAACGGGGGTCAGCTGTACAATACTCCAAAAGCTGCCCACAACAGTTTGGAGAGGCCATGGAGAATGACTTCCATGCAGCTTCGAGGTGATTCTGGTCAACCATCTGGCATCTGGGGGGGGGGGGGGGGGGGGGGGGCCACACACCACCAACACTGTTTATAGGGGAGGGGGTGTGCTGCTGACCTCAACCCGGGATGTCGTGGGTCGGTGGGCAGA
>NC_056504.1:1242561-1247633 GCF_014905685.2 Nematolebias whitei
GGTGTGCTGCTGACCTCAACCCGGGATGTCGTGGGTCGGTGGGCAGAATACTTCGAAGACCTCCTCAATCCCACCGGCACGTCTTCCACTGAGGAAGCAGAGCCTGAGGACTTTGGGTCGGGCTCTCCAATCTCGGTGCTGAGGTCACCGAGGTGGTTAAAAAATTCCTTGTTGGCAGCGCCCCGGGGTTGGATGAGATTCGCCTGGAGTTCCTTAAGGCTCTGGATGTTGTGGGGTTCTGTATGGAAAAACAGTAGAAAAACTTTGACTTCATTTGATCATGAGGACAGCAGAGTGTTTATTTTCTCATCACAATTACATAAAATCCCTTCAGTAATAGAAATCAATGCCAACTTAGTAGACCCTATGCTTTAACAGAAATTGAAAAGTAAAATTAAATATTTCTTGCAGTACAAAGAAGGAGAACAAAGACTAGTGAACAAAAGGAGTAGAGCAAAGTAAAACCTAAAACTCTTTAGTTATGCCCTGTTGTGGAGTAAAAAGAGGAAATTGGAAACATCCCCCATCTGTCCATGCATGTTGTGAGCATTTGTTGATAAAAAAAAACCTGAAATGTGTTTTTTTTTTAAACAGTTGACCCATGAAGAGTACAAAAAAGGCATTTAAATTTGATGTTTTATTTCAGACTGTGATGCCTGTTTTTTTTTTTTTTTGTATATAAACTATGATGACTTTTTGACCATGTAGAGATAGTCCTGTGATGGACATGATATCTGTCCAGGTGTCCCTGTGACAGATTGGATAACTGTCCAGGTGTCCCTGTGATGGACTGGAGACCTGGCGGCTGTGGCTGAGTGGTTAGAGCATTCGTCTTCCAATGCAATAGTTGGGGGTTCAATTTCACCAGCAGTCACATGCCAAAGTGTCCTGGGAAAGACACTGAACCCCTCATTGCTTCCGGTGTGTGTTCCATTGGTGTATGAATGTGATTTAAAGGTCTGATCATTCTTTGTAGAGATGTAGTACAGCGCGGTATGAACATGTAATGAGGGCACAGATTGTAGTGTAAAGCACTTAGAGTATCTTGTTGGCATAGAAAGGTGCTGTATAAGTACAGTCCATTCACCATTTACCTGTCCAGGTGTCCCTGTGATGGACTGGAGACCTGTCCAGGTGTCTCTGTGATGGACTGGAAACCTGTCCAGGGTGTCCTTGTGATGGACTGGAGACCTGGCCAACTGTCCTTGTAATGGACTGGAGACCTGTCCAGGTGTCCCTGTGATGGACTGGAGACCTGTTCACGATGCCCTCAGCCTTTTGCACAGTGACTGCTGGATAATGACACCAGTATCCTGGAAAGAAAGATGCAGACAAAGATAATGGATGGATGGACTTTAGTTTTTAAGTTAACTTGCTCATTGTCCCATGTGAATATTTGAGTTAGTTGTTGGTTACCTCCAGCACTGAACCACAGTTTAACATCATAAACCACCTTCACTTTTCTCTTTTTTTTAGGCCTGATGGGATTGGTACAGTGACTGGGGAGGAAAAGGAGCGTTTTGAGGAGATTAAGGAGAGACTACGAGTGCTTCTGGAAAATCAGATTACACACTTCAGGTAGGAATCAGGAGCACAGATCACATGTTAAGGTTCATCTAAGGTCAGCTACCTAGTGGGTGATTCAAATCAACTTTTTGAATTATGATTTCTCTGACCTGCTCTGCTGGTTCTGGTGAGTTCTTTTATGTTAGGTTTTTATGCCCCTTTTCCACTGTCACGGTGCGGGTCGGATATTTCCGGCTTGACGCATGTTTCAGGTCTTTTCCATGGTTCTTGGAACTGGCTCACCTCCCAGAATTCGGGCCCGGCTTCTCAAGGGGTCCAAGCAAGCCGAGCCGTGATGTCAGAAACACTGTCAGTCACTGATTGGTCGGGGGGAGGAGTCTGTGGAGTCTTTCCAAACAACCCGATCTGCCATTTTTTCTCTACCGCCTGCCATTGGTGATAACTGGAGGAGTGTATCTTTTAGTATTTTGAAGCTATACAACAACAATAATATCAAAGCCGTGGTCAAATGCAGAAGTGCAGGTGTTGTTGTGCTTGGTGGCCGACAAAAAAAGTCAAATCGAGCTAGATGGAGGATTGGAGGGTGGTTTGGACACGACTACTGCTCTACTTGAACCATTTATAGAAGATGGTGAGTGTTTTCTAACTTTAAACATATTTTAAGTGACTCATCCCATCGGTTCTGAACATATTTTTAACTAACAAAAGAGGCTGACGCCATAATAGGACAACATCGGTGCCACGATGCTAAGCTAATTTGCATAAACGCTAACTGTCCTCCGGTCCCGTTTCTCACTGTATTTTATCCAGAACATATTTCAGCGCGTGACGGTTCATCTCTAAACTCCACATTAAACCCCCCAAGCCTCCCGGCTCCTGCTCCATCAGAGGAGTCTACACCTGACAGAGCTCCATCACAGCCCACCTGCACCTCACAGAGCAGCACAACGCTGCAGCTTCTGTGCTCGGTAAGAACAGATGCAACATGTTCCACATCACTTTATTTGTGCCGATAAGAACTTGATTTATTTTATTTTATTTTTAAAGTAAAAAAATAAAATGTTGAATAAATACTGAATACGCACCACATGTTGAACATGTGGTGGTATGTTATGTTCACAGGGTCCCAGTTACAGACAACAAAATGTAAAAGAAAAACAGTAATAAGATCTAAGATATAAATTAAGAAAAATATCAACTGAAGACATCTACTAATAAAACACTAAGCACTAATAGCAGTAAACAAACAAAACAATACGTGAAACAGCAACATGAACTTGAGTTTGTGCAGCCTCATGAATATCTAACCAGGATAATCATGTTGCTGCTGATCCGTTTCATGTTGCTGCTGATCAGTTTCATGTTGCTGCTGATCATTTTCATGTTGCTGCTGATCTGTTTCATGTGTATGTGTTCATTCATGCTCATCTGTTCACACAGACTCATGTCCGTGCTGCTGTTCGATCTTATTACTGTTTTTCTTTTATATTTTATTGTTGGATGTAACTGGGACCCTGTGAACATAATTTTGATCCACCACATGTACCACATGTGGTGCGAATGACAATAAAGAATATCTGTATAATACTTTCTGATTCATATATCCACTGTTATTATTATATTATTTTCATTATTTTTAAATCAATTTATTTTTCATTTTCTTATTTGATCAGTTTATTATTATTAATATATCTATTATAGCTGTTAGCTGCACCTTTCTTTGTTTCATGCATTTATTCAAAAACAGTATGTAGCTTGAATTAACCACCTGTTTCTTCTTTCTAGTGAAGAGAAAGAGAAAAGAGTCCAGTAAAGAAAAGTCTTCTTTCATCACTGAATGAACATGAAGAACTGAAGCGGACACAGCAGGAACAACACTTGTGTCTTCTAGGGATTGAATGAGTATATAATTTTAAAACTCGACATTAACATAATAAAACCCTAGTAGAACTCGAATATTTGATGACGTCATAGATCTCAAAGATAAATAAATAAATAAAACCGCAATAAAAGGTCATTATTTACCAAAAAAAAAAAGACCAACAGAACATTGGGAGCGTATATTCTGCTCCTACCATTTATCATACTGCAAATAAGTCACAGGAAAAACTAAACTATTAGTTTTTATTATTAAACTGCAAACGTGAAGAAACGCAGCACGTCAGAAACGAAACTTAAAACAGTGGATGGGCAATTGGATTGGACCCGGTGTTACACTAAACTCTGTGACCTGCAACAGTGCAACACCGCCCCCTACGGTCATACGGTGGTCACATAATATGACGTCACTACGGATACTCGACGTTACATTTTAAACCTCGATAGATGTTCTAGCAATCGATGTGTAGATTACTCGAGTACTCTGTTAATGCCCTATTGTCTTCTGGATGAAGCCCGTGAGACGAGGGACACACAGATACACAGTCATTAGTTGGACGCTGTAGTTTTTATTTTTGTATATTTTTCACTTCTTACTTTTACTATTAAACATTTTTTTCTTAAGTGGTGTCCTTGAACATTAAATTTCCTAAACAAATTTTACAATGTTAAGTTCATATAGTGTTTGTTTAAATTCATACTGGAAGTTGAGAAGAATTTCCAGTTGCATTTGATCTTTAATGGATCCTAAGAAAAGATTACCAGAATCTGCTCAACTGTTATTATGTTATAAATGTTTTGGTTCTAGGATGAAGTGACACAAAAACAGTCAAATATTCAGAAAGGACAGTTATCAATTATCAGTCATCAGTTATCAGTTACCAGTTATCAGTTATCATTTATCGGCCGTACAACTGTAACCCCCGAGAGATTCAGCTGAAAGTCCTGGTGCACCTTTTATTTGAACCTGCAGAGATTTGAACAGCTGATCTGAAGCAAACAGGCAGGAGTTCACCTGAACTGAGCACTCCTGCTGTTTGATGGTCTCCTCCTTCACCATCCATCCATCATCCATCCATCCATCATCCATCCTTCCCCCCTCCATCTAACCTTCCATAATCTGTCCTTCTATCTGTCCATCCATCATCCATCCATCCTCCATCCATCCATCCATCCATCCATCCATCCATCCATCCATCCATCATCCATCCTTCCCCCTCCATCTAACCTTCCATAATCTGTCCATCTATCTGTCCATCCATCATCCATCCATCCATCCATCCTCCATCCATCCTTCATCCATCCATCCATCCATCCATCCATCATCCATCCATCCATCCATCCATCATCCATCCATCCATCCATCCATCATCCATCCATCCATCCATCCATCCATCCATCCATCCATCCATCCATCCATCCATCCATCCATCCATCCATCCATCCATCATCTTCTGCTTCCGGGTCATGGGGGCAGCATCTTCACCAGGGAGGCACAGACATCAACAGCCACCTCTTCAACTCTTCTAGGACCCCACGGTGTTCACAGACCAACTGACTATTTATTAAGTAATATCCTGATGCATGTTCAATAATTCAGGTAGAAAAATCTAAAAAGTTAAGTCTGGTCCTCTGGACATTCACAAAACAAACAATACAGTTTATAA
>NC_056504.1:1247733-1268305 GCF_014905685.2 Nematolebias whitei
TTTTTTTTTTTTTTTTGTGTGTGTTTTGAATGTCCAGAGGACCAGACTTAACTTTTTTAGATTAATAAGTAATACATTTATGTTTTTTAATTTAATGAAAGACAAATCTTTAAAATTTAAGGACAAAATTTAACCATATTGTTTTCAAGTCTGTAGCTTATTGTAAAAACAGTTTCAAAGATTACAGCACAGTGTGATGTTTTGCAATTTTAACATGAACCTTGTGCATATCTGAAACAAGATGGATTTCCAAGAAGGCGCCGGTGTGTAGGGCTGCCTGTCTCTCGCTCTCTGCTTGTATTTTATTTTTGTTATTTTTACAATGGTTTGTGCAGTGTGCCGAGTCATATTTTCAGTATGATCGTCGGGCACTTTTGGAGCTCCGTACATTTGCTGAAATTCCCGCAGAGTTTTTGAACAGCGGCCAGCACTCTCCCCCACCGGTCCTATCTGAGATTCCTGCGTTCCTTCTGCGTGACCCTGGCCTTTCTCCATGGAGGAAACGTCGCAGACGTCGTGGGAAGCGTGCAGGGATTTTGGTGAAACTGAGGCAAAGTGTGGATTATTCTTTCAGGACTCGCTCTGGATCTGATCATCTCCTCTCTGACCCGTGGTGCTCCCGGGGCCCGGCTGCTGGCCAGCTGCCCGCGTGTTCAGTCCATGGAAACACCTGGAGTTGTTCACCTGTGCGCCGCACCAGCAGACCAGGAGGAGCCGTTCTTCATAACCTGCGCCCGCTGGCGCGCGCGTCTCCTTCCATGGCTGTGCCTGTGTTGGACAATATCAGGATGTGTTTAATCAACGCAAGGTCTGTTTCCAACAAGACGTTTATCCTCAATGACTTTTTTAAAGATGAGGAGTTGGATTTTCTGTTCGTCACAGAATCTTGGATTTCTGATGGTGAGTCCAGCGCCCTGGTGGAATTACTACCACTGGACTGTCTGTGTTTCAATGCCCCGCGGCCATCAGGTCGGCGCGGGGGGGGGATTATTAACAGTTTTTAAAGCAAACTTTGCCAGTAAACAGTTGTCCATCCCGGTGTCCCGCGCCAGCTTCGAGCTGAGCGCCTTTGAACTTGGACACTCTCCTCCGGTCCTGTGTGCGCTCATCTACCGCCCACCTCGTTCTAAGGACTTCATAAATGAATTCTCTGACTTTTTGGCTGATATCACACAGAGATACACTCACTTTTTGTTTATTGGTGACTTTAATTTGCATGTGTGTTGTCAGGAGAAGCTCTTAGTGAAGGACTTTCTAGATTTATTGGACTCTTTTAATTTAGCTCAGCAGGTGAGCGGCCCCACCCAAGAACATGGTCACACGCTGGACCTCGTTTTAACACGCGATGTCTCTGTTTCTAATTTGAAAATCGGTGACAATGTTTTTTCAGATCACATGCCTGTATTGTTTGACTTCACCCCCCCTTGTCATACTGCTAAGACGTGCGTTCCTGCACGTACGCGTTCCATTAACCATTTCACTGCTGCTCGTTTTAATGAAGGTTTTAATTCTGAGAGGATCGAACAGCTCTCGGTGTCTCTTACCACTGAGGAGCTAACCTCTCAGTTCAACTCTGCCTGTTTAGATGTTCTGGACCGTGTTGCTCCCCTTAAGACCAGAAAAACGAAACTTAAATCAGAGCCTTGGCTGAATGACGTCACGCGAGCCGTTAGGCGGCAGTGTCGCAAAGCTGAACGAAAGTGGAGGAAGGACAGGCTCCAGGTGTCTTTTCAAATGTTAAGGGAGAGTTGGCGTCACTATCAGAAAACCGTTAAAGCTGCCAAATGTAAATTCTTTTCTGATTTAATTGTCTCCAACTCCCACAACCCCCGAGTTCTTTTCTCCACCCTGAACTCAGTTCTACACCTCAGTGAGCCTTCACCTCTGGAAGCCTCAACTGAGCTGTGTGAGAACTTCCTCCATTTCTTTTTAGAAAAAGTGGCAAACACCCGGGCACTCATTTCTCCACCAGCTCATGATCTGTCCATCCCTTCTCAGTGCGTGGCTGTGTTTGACCACTTTGAGCCCATCTCTCTGTCCTCTCTGGAGCAGGTAATGTGCAGCATGAAGCCATCTGGTTCCCCCTTTGATGTGGTCCCCCCTCGACTGCTAAAGGAAGTTTTTCCTACCCTGGGTCCTTTTATCCTCACTATTCTGAATAGCAGTTTATCCTCAGGTGTGGTGCCAAAGACTTTTAAACATGCTGCTGTCCAGCCCCTCCTGAAAAAACCTAAACTTGACCCCTCAGTCATGTCCAACTTCCGGCCTGTCTCCAGACTCCCAATCACCTCTAAACTACTGGAAAAAATTGTGGAGTCTCAGTTGAAACAGTTTTTGGGGGATCACGCTATCCTTGAGTTATTCCAATCTGGCTTCAAATCTCTCCATAGCACTGAAACTGCTCTACTGAAGGTTTTTAATGACATTTTCATATCCACAGACGCAGGTGATTCTGTGCTGCTTGTCCTATTGGACCTTACATCTGCTTTTGACACCATCGACCACAATATCCTCATTTCTAGACTGGAGCAGTGGGTGGGCATCACAGGGTCAGCCCTTAAATGGTTTGGGTCCTACCTCTCTGACAGAACCTTATGTGTCAATATCAAAGATTTTAGTTCGGCATCGACCGCACTAGAGTGGGGGGTACCGCAGGGGTCCATCCTCGGTCCCCTTCTCTTTTCTTTATACCTGCTGCCACTAGGTGCTATCTTCCGCAAACACGACATACCCTTTCATTTCTATGCCGATGATTGCCAAATTTACTTCCCCCTGAGGCACAGAGGCACACGCTCTATTCAGCCTCTTCTTGACTGCCTGGCTGACATCCGGGACTGGATGGCTTTAAACTTCTTAAGCTTCAATGAGAAGAAGTCTGAAGTCATGCTGTTTCATCCCAGTGGCTCACTCATGAACTATGACATTGACCTATTCTCTCTAGCCCCGCTAGAGAAACAAAAGGTGACTAATCTGGGGGTGATAATGGACCCGTCCTTAAAACTCAACAGTCACGTAAACATGATGGTCAAATCCTGTTTTTTTCAGCTGAGACGGCTGTCTAAGCTGAAGCCTATACTCAACAAAAAGAACCTCGAGACAGTGATCCACGCCTTCATAACATCTAGGCTTGATTACTGCAATTCACTTCTGTTTGGAATCAGTCAGTCCTCCATTGCTCGTCTACAACTGGTCCAAAATGCTGCAGCCCGATTTTTAACTGGTACAGGCTATAGAGAGCACATCACGCCAGTTTTGGCCTCCCTGCACTGGCTACCCATTCACCTTCAGATCCATTTCAAAATTCTCATGTATGTTTTTAAATCACTGAACAGTTCCGCCCCATCCTATCTCACTGATCTTCTGCAGCCATATGTCCCACCGCGCTCTCTGAGGTCAGCAGACCAGATGCTTCTCTCAGTCCCAGAAACCCGTCGTAATCTCAGAGGTGACAGGGCTTTCTCTGTTCAGGTCCACGACTGTGGAATGAGTTGTCACTGAGTGTCCGGCAGGCTCCCACACTCTCAGTCTTTAAGTCTCGCTTGAAGACCCACTTCTATTCGCTTGCCTTTAACACGGTGTGATTTGTTTTGGTCCGGTCTGTTCTCTACTCTGTTGGCCATTTTAGTTAGCTTCTGCTGCTATTTGTATCTGTATTTCTATTTTATGTTTTCCTGTCCGCTGTGCATGTTTGTTTTCTTTTGTACAGCACTTTGGTTGGCCTTGTTGCTGTTTTAAGTGCTATATAAATAAATTGGTATGGTATGGTATGGTATCTGTAAATAATAAAAGTGAAGATATTTTAATACATCTTTATTGTAAAAATCTATACTAAAATGTAAAACACATGGGTTTAAAGCAGCAGGAAGGCAGTAAGGTAGGATTATGAATCAGGTTTAAAAGTTACAGCTCATGAGGTACTCCATCAGAGCATGACATCTCTTCCACAACACCTTGAGACAAAACCTTCAGGGTGTTCTTCTTCTAATACGCTTAGTGGTGGCTAGTAAGTAGCTTAAGGGAGCACTACCGCCACCAGGTGGTAAGACCAGTTAGATTCTAGTCCCCGCCTACAGAGCCGGTCCAGAAGTGTAAATGGAAACACGACGACACACGAGCCGATCTGAACCGACCCGAACTGATCTGATCCGCAACGTAACAGTGGAAAAGGGGCATTAGATTGCTGCCAGGTCAGTCTTTTTTTGCTCAGTTTTTAAAGTTTAAGTTCTCATGGTGACGTTGCACGTTCGTGGTGAGACATATTGTGTCACTTCCTGTTTGGCTGTTGATAGCTTGAGTGAATTGTTTGATTGAGTTATCTTTTGTTTTCCGGATTTAGCTGTCTTTTTGCACAGTTTTTCATTCTAGTTCACAAACACACTTAGTACAGTTTTTTTCTACTGTTGGACAGTGCTTAAAACATTAGTGTTAGCTTAGCATGGCTGGTGCTTCTCTCCCTGCTTCCTCTGTTTTCTCTTGCTCCATGTGTCAGATGTTTAGTTACTCCTCTACCTCCTTTAGTGGTAATGATACATGTAACAGGAGTTGCAACCCGTCCGGGCGTACCCCGCCCCTTGCACAATGATTGCTGGACATGGGCACCGGCGACCCCCGTGACCCAAAATGGAAGAAGGGGGTAAAAGATAATGAATGGATGGATGGATACATGTAACAAATGTAGTCTTATGGTAGCTTTGGAGGAGAGACTGCCTGAACTGGAAGCTCGGCTCTGCGATGTAGAAAAACCAGTAGCTAGCCAGGTCGTCTTAGACAGCGTGGAACCACAGAGGCTAGCTCCCGTTAGCGGTCCTCCAGCAGACCCCGAGCAGCCGGGACCCCAGGCCGGCTGGGTGACGGTCCGGAGCAAGCGTAGTGCTAAGTCTAAGCCCCCTGTTCACCACTGACCTGTTCACATTTCTAATTGATTTTCCTCGCTCAGTGTCACACCTGCTGAGAAGCAGACCCTGGTTACTGGAAGCTCCATAGTCCATAACGTGGCTTTAGGGACTCCAGCAGCCATAGTTAAATGCATTCCAGGGGCCAGAGCGGGCAACATAGCATCTTATCTGAAACTGATGATTAAGGCTAAGGCTAAATACAGTAAGATTGTTATTCACGTCGGCGGTAATGACACCCGGTTACGCCAATTGGAGGTCACTAAAATTAATGTTGCTTCGGTGTGTGGCTTTGCTAAAACCATGTGGGACTCCGTAGTTTTCTCCGGCCCCCTCCCCAACCTGACCAGCAATGACATGTTTAGCCATATGTCGTCGTTTAACCGCTGGGTGTCCAGGTGGTGTTCTGACAACGACGTGGGCTACATAGATAACTGGAGTTCTTTCTGGGGAAAACCTGGTCTGATGCGGAGAGATGGCATCCATCTCACTTTGGACGGAGCCACTCTTCTTTCTAGAAATATGGCTGATCTTGTTTATCCCCCAAATTATTGACAACCCAGGGTCCAGTCCAGGAAGCAGAGTTGTAGTCCTCCACCCCTCTGCTGCTTCTCCTCTGTTACCCACCCACACCCACATTGAAACAGTGTCAACTCGCCCACGGCTCAAATTAAATAAACAAAAAATCAGCTCTAAAAATATAAACCATAAAAATCTGATTAAAATAAACACAGTTACTTTACCAGAGCAAAATCATAAAATCATTAAATGTGGATTATTGAACATCAGATCTCTTTCCTCTAAATCCCTGTTAGTTAATGAACTGATAACTGATCATCATATTGATTTATTCTGTCTGACAGAAACTTGGCTACAACAGGATCAATCAATCAATCAATCAATCACCTTTATTTTACCAGGTAGAGCCCGTTGAGATCGAGATCTCTTTCACAAGGGTGACCTGGTCAAGTGGTCATCAGCACACGTCACAGGGTAATTGACAATAAGCATTTGCATTTATCAAAAGAAAAAAAGAAACTACTATCACGATAAATAAATGTTAACAGTTTGAAACCATCAGGATAAGACAGACTTCTTTAGACATTAAATGTAGAACAGACATCAGTTTAAGTAGACAGAGTTAAAAGTCAACAAAGACATGTATATTTGATAAGTAGTGTTTTAGAAACATCTGCAATGGTCCAGATTTTTGATAACATTATCTGATACGGTTGACATGAAGGATCTAGGCGAGATGAGTGTTGATAGTTTCAAATCTGTCTGTAAGTTGTTCCAGGCTGAGGGGACGGCGAAGCTGAATGCTCTTTGTCCTAGTTCAGTTCTGACCAGAGGAACTGACAGGAGGATTAGGTCATTAGAGCGCAGGGAGTAATGATTGTGTGATGTTTGTATTAGGGAGGTAAGGTATGACGGGACTAGGTTTAGAAGGGTCTTATAGATGAAGGATATCCAGTGAGTGTATCTGCGAGCGCTGAGAGAAGACCAGCTAGACTTGACGTAAAGTTCACAGTGATGAGTGCGATAATTGGAATCAGTAATGAATCGAAGGGGACCATGATAAACTGAGTCTAAGGACTGTAGGTATTTTGATGCAGCACTCATGTACAGCACGTCACCATAATCTAATATCGGCATGAAAGTTGCAGCTACTAATGTTCTCCTGGCTTTACATGAGAAGCAGGATTTATTTCTGAAGTAGAAGCCTAGCTTCAATTTGAGTTTAGTGACCATTTTGGAGATGTGGATTTTAAATGACAGTTTATTGTCAATGTTGAAACCTAGATATTTGTAGGTGGAGACCATTTCTATTTGTTTCCCCTCTTGGGTTTCAATTTGAGGTGGGTTCTCTGGTTGCTGCTTTCTGTTGGATAAAACCATGATCTTGCTTTTGTCAGCATTTAGGAACAGTCTGAGTTTTTGCAGACGTGACTGGATAATATTAAAAGCGTCTTGAAGAGTGGTGATGGCTTGGCTGAGGGAGGATGAACAGCAATAAATGATAGTGTCATCTGCATAATAATGGTGGGAGGCGTTTGACAGATCACTGCATAGATCGTTGATATATAAGGAGAAAAGAATGGGACCCAAGACAGAACCCTGTGGCACCCCTTTCACAACATCTAGGAACGTAGAGGAGGATCCGGCTACATGGACAGACTGTGTTCTGTCAGTTAGATAGTTGGTGAACCAGGAGACTGCTAGTTTTGATAGACCAGAGTGTTTCAGGATGTTAGTCAATAGTGTGTGATCAACTGTATCAAATGCCTTGGATAGGTCTATAAATAGGGCAACACAGTATTGTTTGCTGTCCAGGGCATGTATGATGTCATTTAATACTTAGAACTGTAGTTACGGTACTGTGCTGTTTTCTGAATCCTGACTGGAATTGTGATAAAATATTATTTGATTGTAGAAAAACAGTTAGCTGATCACAGACAAGTCTTTCGAACAGTTTAGCAAGAATACATAATTTAGAAATTGGTCTGTAGTTGTTGACATTAGTTGGTTCACCCCCTTTTAGCAGAGGGAGAACATGAGCCGATTTCCAGATTTTGGGTATTGTTTTTGTATTTAGACTGAGATTGAAAATACATGAAAGTGGTTCAGCAATGAAATCTGCAGCTAGTTTTAGGAAAAGTGGTTCTATGTTGTCAGGTCCTGCTGCTTTGCGTGTGTCAAGAGTTTTTAGAGCATTTAGAACCTCACTGGGAGATATTGATACAAAGTCAAATCGGTTTGTGACCTGTTTGTCTAGCACATGCGGAGTTGGGGGTGGATTTTCATCAGTTTGGTCAGCAGATAACATTTCAGGATGCGTAAATTCGAACATGGAGCCAGAGGATATAAAGTGTTCATTAAAACAGTTTAGAATTGATAATTTGTCTGACAGAATACCTGAGCTGGTCATAATGGAGCTGGGTAAATGAATGGTTGTTGTCTGACCAGAATTTGATTTTACTATTTGCCAAAACCTTTTTGGATCATTTAGATTTTTTGTGGATGCGTCCAGGTAGTAAAGGATTTTGTTGGAGGATTTTGTTGGTATAAATGAATCCACTCCTGTTAATTATTTAAATGTTCATGTTCCTAGAACAACTGGCCGAGGTGGAGGAGTAGCTTCTATTTTTCAGTCAGGATTATTGATTAATGCCAAACCAGTTATTAGTTATGATTCTTTTGAATCACTGTCCCTCAGTCTTTCTCATCCAAAATGGAAATCAGAAAAGCCACTTTTACTAGTTGTTATATATCGTCCACCAGGAGCTTACTCTCAGTTTTTGTCTGAATTCTCAGAATTATTAACTGACTTATTATTAAAAACTGATAAAATCATCATAATGGGTGATTTCAATATTCATGTAGATGTTGAGAGTGATAGTTTAAGCATAGCCTTTAATAATTTAATAGACTCATTTGGTTTTACCCAAAACGTCCGCACATCTACTCATTCTTATCATCACACTCTTGATTTAGTTCTGACCTATGGTGTAGAGATTAAGGACTTGGTAATAGTTCATCAAAATCCTGTTCTGTCCGACCATTTTTTAATAACCTTTGAGTTTATATTAAATGACTACACAGTCACTGAGAGTAAATTTCATCTCAGCAGGTGCTTATCAGAAAATGCTGTAACCAAATTGAATCAATCTCTTCCATCAATGTTTCCTCTGTCTTGCAGAGTAATGCATCAGAGAACAGAGACTTAGATCATCTAGTTGATCATCTTACAACTTCAATGCAAACTTCACTTGATAAAATTGCTCCACTGAAAAAGAAAGTAATCAATCAGAGGAAACTGGCTCCTTGGTTCAATTCTGAGTTACGAACTTTAAAGCAGCATCTAGAAACCAGGAGAGAAAATGGCGCTCTACTAATGTTGAAGAATTTTATTTAACTTGGAAAGATAGTCTGCTAACATATAAAAAAGCTCTCCGTAAAGCTCGAACTTTATTTTACTCATCTTTAAAAGATGAGAATAAAAATAACCCTAGGTTTCTGTTTAGTACTATTGCTAGACTAATTAAAAGTCCCATCTCTGTTGAACCATGTATCCCTACAACTATAAGTAGTGATGACTTCATGAGATTCTTTATAAATAAAATTATTTCAATTAGAGAGAAAATTCAAACCATCCTTCCTTCTACTCTCTCTAGTCCCCTGTCAAATGAGGCAACTTTAAAAATTTCACTAGAGCCTGATTTATGTTTGGTAAGTGTTTGTCCTGTTGAGCTCTGAATTGTCAAAAATAATAACCTCATCCAAACCATCCACATGCCTGCTAGATCCCATCCCAACCAGACTGTTTAAAAAGGTTTTTCCCCTAATTAATGTCCACATTTTGGATCTACTTAATTTGTCTTTAATGGATGGTTATGTACCACAGAGCTTTAAGGTTACTGTAATTAAACCTTTACTTAAGAAGTCTGACCTTGATTCAGAAATTCTGACCAACTATAGACCTATATCTAATCTAACTTTCATCTCAAATTTCTAGAGAAAATAGTTGCAGGTCAGTTGTGTGAACATCATATGGCGGGAGGGCCAGAACCTCCCGCCATAAGAACAGTTTCTTCCCCTCTGCTGTTAAACTCCTGAACACTCATAATGCTACCTCATAATTTCTGCTTTGGTCACATTACATCTGTTTTATAATTGAATACTCCATCTGTACTGTTTTCTAAGCTTTTTTATTGCTTTCTATTGTATGGGTGTACATATGGTTATGTTATGTTTTTAATTTTACTTTATTTGTGGGTGTACACAGGTCTTATGTCTTATGTAATGTTCTCATTTTTACTTAACTTTTATTTTTACTTAATTTTTACTTAATTTTTACTTTATTTTACTTTATTACTATTCACACCTTATGTCGAAGCAAATTCCTAGTTTGTGAACCTCGTTCATTGACATGGCAATAATAAACTGATTCTGATTCTGATCTACAAAGAAATAATCTGTTTGAAGGGCAGCACGGTGGCGCAACTGGTAGAGCTGCTGCCTCTCAGCGAGCAGGTCCCTGGTTCAAACCCCGGTCCAGGGGCCTTCTGGGTGGAGTTTGCATGTTCTCTCCGTGCATGCGTGGGTTTTCTCCGGGTACTCCGGTTTCCTCCCACAGACCAAAAACATGCATGTTAGACTGATTGGTAACTCTAAATTGTCCCTAGGTGTGAGTGAGGGAGTGAATGGTTGTTTGTCTCGTTTGTCTCTATGTGGCCCTGTGATGGACTTGTGACCCGTCCAGGGTGTACCCCGCCCCTCGCACAGTGATTGCTGGACATGGGCACCAGCGACCCCCGTGACCCAAAATGGAATAAACGGGTAAAGATAATGGATGGATGGATGGATGGATGGATAATCTGTTTGAAGAGTTTCAGTCAGGGTTTAGAGCTCATCATAGCACATAAACAGCACTAGTAAAAGTCACTAATGATATTCTCATGGCCTCAGACAATGGACTTGTGTCTCTACTGGTCCTGTTAGACCTCAGTGCTGCATTTGATACAGTTGATCACAATATTTTACTACAGAGGCTTGAATATGATGTTGGAATTACAGGAACAGCTCTAAAATGGTTTAAATCATATCTATCTGATAGATTCCAGTTTGTAAATGTAAATAATAAATTTTCTTCATACACCAAAGTTAGTCTTGGAGTTCCTCAGGGCTCAGTGCTTGGACCAATACTCTTTACTTTATATATGCTTCCATTAGGTAAAGTTATTAAACAGCATGGGATAGGAATTAATATTTCAGTCTTTCTCCCTCCTTAGATGACATTAATCTGTCCTCCAGCTCTAATGTTAAAAATCTTGGTGTTATTTTTGATCAGGACATGTCTTTTATCCCCCGCATTAAAAACGTTACTAGAACCTCCTTCTTCCACCTGCGTAATATCACTAACATTAGAAACATCTGATCTAAAAATGATGCAGAAAAACTGGTCCATGCATTTGTCACGTCTAGACTGGACTATTGCAATGGTTTATTATCTGGGTGTCCAAATACTTCTTTAAAACGTCTTCAGTTGATCCAAAATGCTGCTGCCAGAGTCTTAACTGGAGTTACTGGGAGAGATCATATCTCTCCAGTTTTAGTTTCTCTCCATTGGCTCCCTGTCAAATCCAGAATAGAATTCAAAATCTTACTTCTAACCTACAAAGCTCTCAACAACCTGGCTCCATCTTATATTACAGATCTTGTTGTTCCATATTTTCCTAACAGATCACTTCACTCTCAGACTGCAGGTTTACTTGTGGTTCCTAGAATTTACAAAAACAGAATGGGAGGCAGATCTTTCAGTTATCAGGCTCCTCTCTTGTGGAACCAACTTCCAATCTCTGTCCGTGAGGCTGACACATTATCCAGTTTTAAGACTTTCCTTTTTGCTAAATCCTATAGTTAGGGTCAGCTTGGGTTTCCTGAGCCGTCCCTTAGTTTTGTTCCTGTAGACTTAGACTGCTGGAGGGCAAACTGACCAAAATTTTTCACTCTGCTACTGTCTTTACTTACTCTGCTCAACCTGTTTTGTGTTTGTAATTATTTTTTCTATCCATAACATGTGTTTTTTGTCTTTCAGATACACCTGGAACTATACCTGGACCTGGACCTATATCTGGACCTACCATTCTGTGTTCGTCTGTCTCTCTTTCCTGTCCTCTCAACCAGCCGGTCAAAGCAGATGACCGCTTGTCCTGAGCCTGGTTCTGCTGGAGGTTTCTTCCTGTTAAAAGGGAGTTTTTCTTTCCACTGTCTCCACTGTGCTTGCTCAGGATGGGAGACTGCAATGAAGCCTTCAACTTGTCTGCTGGATTCCTTAGATAGAGAACTTTACTAACTGGCTTTTTTATGTATGTGAATGTTTCTGTAAAGTGTCCTGAGACAACTTTGTTGTGATTTGGTGCTATAGAAGTAAACTGAATTGAACTGAACTGAACTGAACTGTTTTGTTATTCCTTAGGTACTGCTTTCCATTTGGACGACCTGAGGGCGCTTTAAAGGCAACGCTGTCTTTGCTTGAAAGGGTAAGTTAGATGTATAAACCTGACACATGCATACGTGCATTGTTTTGTCTTCTAACACTTTAGCAAACCTTTTATTCAGGTCTGTATTTTTCTGTTTTAATATTTTGTTTTTGTTAACTTTTGAATTATCTATGTAACAATGTAACATATTGGAATAAAATATGCTTAACTACAGCTGGAGATAATCACCCACTTCCCATGACTCCAAAATGAAAAAGCTAAAGTTTGTGATTACACAGTGTCATTTGTTGTTACAGCTCCACTCAGAATGTGTTTATCTTTGTATCTAAAATATTCTCCTTTGTTCTTTACTGTTTAAAGACTTTTATTTCATTATTTTAAATGCTCAGCTGACTATGGGATTTCAGTTGGTAGTTCTGGAACATTTTAGGTCTCTTATAATAATTGTGTCCATTCCTTGATAACTGCTTTTGTGTTTCCAATCAAAATTGATCAGTATGAATATATTAGTGAAAAGAGGACAGAGAGCCAACATCAAACCTGGAAATTTAGTTCTATGATATAATTACTGTCTACAAACTGTGAACATTAAGGCTAAAATGAATCCCCATTTTCTGAACCACCAAGAGTGTAACACTCCAAATTTTATGAAAATAATCCAAATTTGGCTTTGTTTTCAGATTACTTGTGAGAAAAGTCATAACATTTCAAGTAAATCATATCAGAAGAAATGTTTTTAACGCTATGCTCATTTTACTGCTCAGTGTATCCTCACAACCCTATAGTACTTTATGAGTTTTTGAAAACTAAATGGAAAAGATTTATACCTGCCAGGTCTCACATCTTATTGTCCCTCAGTCAAACACGGCTAATCATGTTGCTGTGTCCTTTGCTAAGGTTCTGATGAAAGACATCATCACCCCAGTCCCACAGGAAGAAGTCAAAGCTGTGATCAGGAAGTGTCTGGAGCAGGCAGCTGTGGTCAATTACCAGCGCCTGTCGGAATATGCAAAACTGGAAGGTAAGTGAAAGAAAATGCTATATGTTGTCATCATTGTATGCTTCCATAAAATTATAAATTAGTTCTCTGCATTTAACCCATCACACCTGAGATACATCCAGGTGGAGCAGTTGGCAGTTATGTAAACACTTGGGGAGCAGTCAGGGATTAGATGTCTTGCTCAGGGACACCACGACATGTGGGCATGACGGGGACAGCATTGGTACATTGTTTTCTTTAAACGCTCCTTTGTGTTTTTGAAACTGTAAAAATCCAACATGACATTTCTTTCTTTGGTTAACATGATATTTATAAGGGATGTGTCCATTGGCGCCAGAAGTATTTGTTATGTGTGTGTGTGTGTATGTGCGGGGTGGGGGGTCTCACTGGTGAGGGGTCTGGGGGTCCTCTCCCATAAAATTTTGAATAAAGTAGGTGCCATTTCCTGCATTCTGGTGTATTTTAACGAGTTGTTAAACATCTATGTTTACCTACATAAGTAAACAAAGTAAAATATAAGTAAATTTTAGAAAGCAACAAGAAGTAGCCCGACCAACAGTTCTCCCTGTGTGAAGAGAGCATGCTCCGCTTCTTTCACGCACCCACCCGGTCAAAAACTGCCATAACTAACATAGCGCTAAGCTAGTTTGCAACATAGAGGTGTCTCCCCCTCCTCCCCACTCCTCGTTCACAACCCCCCCCCCCGAAGAAATGAGGGACCAAGGAATCCAGATGAAAAACTGCATGCGGTGTGGTGAGATGTTGTAGGTAGCCAGGAAAACCCGGAGTGGATTTTTTAGTGGTTTGAGTATTATCCTACTAATCAAGTGGAATGGATTTGTTCATGAAGAAATACAAAAAGCGCTGGGTGAACTAATATTTCATGGTAAATGTGGGGTCCACTTTAAATGTGAGGGGAACACATCCCCTTCCCATATAATTGATGCGACACCTATGGATGTGCCAAAAGCAGTAAGAAAATTGATCGAACAAGATGTTTAAGTATGAACTGTATTTTAGCACTCAGCTGAGAACTTGAGTGTTAATATTTTAAACTAAGTATTTTCACAATGGGAGATGTCATTCAATTATTAAGTATTTCTATTGATTTTTCATTACATTGGCCAAATTAATCAAAACAAATTAGTCTTTGTATTCCAACAAAGTGATGTCAGGTCCTCTGCGCTCTGGACGATTTCTTTGTGTTGAAATGTTTTGTTTTTCATCCAAAAGACTTCATCAGTCTGAGGAGTCACAACAAACAGTTCCATAAGTGGTTTACTAACATAGTGGGCCAACGAGTTTGATGATGATAAGATGGTAACTGGGGTCCGCCCTGTCCCCCATCGACTCCTCTGAGGCACCAAAGTTAGTCATGGAGTTCCTCAAGATTCAGTGCTTGGATCAATACTCTTTACTTGTATATGCTTCCATTAGGTAATGTTATTAAACAGCATGGGATACATTTTCATTGTTATGCTGATGACACACAGTTATATTTGTCCATGAAACCCAATGAATCCAATCATCTATTTACACTACAAACATGTCTTAAAGACATAAAACCCCTAATTTTTCTGCTTTTAAACACAGACAAGACTGAGGTTTCAGTTCTATGTCGTATAGGCTTCGCCCTTTAAGGCTGTCGCTTAGTGGGTTTATCCCGTTATGCGTAGCATTTGCACTGAAAAATTTAGTCCACGCCCACCTGCTGTGTGGGCCCCACCCGGTCCGTATAAATTACGTTAAGAGCGGGAAATCGGCTCCCATTTTTTCTTCAGCGAGCTAATAGCACTGTCAGAAGAACAAAGAAGGATAATTGTGTAGATGACCAACCTTTGTTAAGGATGCTTGGCCCGGCAGTGGACCTCTGGTCGTCCGATGAGTTCTCCTCCCCGAGGAGAAGCTGACGAGCAGTCTTGTTTCAAGGTAAGCGCTGAGGAGTATTTCTCAGTGACAGGTCACTACACGCTGGACAACGCCATCTTGTATTTTTTCTCTTATCGCCGACCCTCGGAGCGAATCGGATGGTTCCTCCGGGACAGGCGGCGCTCAGCTGCAGCCCCCGCTGCTCGTTCCCTCCTGGAGAGCGTAGTGTCGGTGGAGGGGGGCTGAGTGAATGCTCACCCCATCCTACCTCGTTTCCAATCGGCGATCACACCGCTCCCGGCCGACGGCGCCCTCAGGGGTTGCCCGGCGTAACCCAGGAGGCGGCTGACATGAAAGGACCCCTTTTTTACGTTCTACGCCTTTCCCGCCAGTTCAGATGATCCGGCGGGAAGGTTGTTTACTGGGTTCCATTCCGGCTCACCGTCTTGATCCATATGGCCTCGTGTTCCCAACAGGACGTCCTATAGGCGAGGCCACAGACGGGATTTTTCCTGGTATATTGGGGGAGCCGGTCTCCACAGTCCGCACCCATCTCCAGAGCAGGGGTTCACTGAGCAGAAAGTCCCTCCGTGCCCCCTGGAGCCGAGCCTGATGGAGGCTTCATTGGAGTAAGATGTCGAGGTGGACCAGCGTCCTGTGCCTCTGGTTAGCATAACCGAGACGGTGACACCGCTCTCCAACCGAGCTCACCAGCATGTGTTCCACACGGCCGCAGCGAACAACACGTTACGCTGTTGGCATACACGTTCAGAGGTGGGAAGAGACGGTGGCCCTCTGTCCTTCGGCCCACTCCTCTCTCGTAGCAGCTGCTTGCTAACGACGCTGCTGGCCCCTGCAGTACGCTCCGTCTACAGGGCAGCTGACGTCATCCTCAACCGGTGCACCTCTTTTGCTGTCTGCCACCCCGCATCGCAGCCAGAGAACGAGGTCCCAGAGGTTCTCCTGGCTCGTCACTCCACCTTCCTCTCAGGAGAGCTGTAGGAGCTTTGCTCCTCTGCCCCAGGTGCGTGAACGCATCATGGTTCCCAGGCCTACGACATTTGTTATCAGGGCGCTCGTGGAACCTGCCGTAGAGGCCACTTCATGTCCACTGAACGACATGCTGTCTTTTCTGCAGCTGTCGAGGGACAGAAATCTGGTGTCCAGCACGACTATCGTATGCTACAACCGTGTTTTCTTCTTGTCTCAAAGTTGTCGGAGACAGAACAACCTTTAATCATCCTCTGATGGAGCATTTTGTCTCAGATTGATATAGCAGCTGTGGGCCTGTTTGTGACACGAGAAATGCTCAGTGTCAATTATGCGTTTCTCTGAGCCTACAAGACGAACCACCGCTGGGGTGGATGCATTTGTCCACAGTCCATGGCCCAAAATGCTTCTGTACGCGTTTTTTCTCCACCTCCTCTGATTTTACGGTTCTTGAACCGAGTTCAGGAGGAGGGATTGACAGCTCTCCTGGTGGCCCCGAACACGTGAACGCACCATGGGTCCCAGCCCTGCAACGTCTGCTGTCGGGGTGCCCGTGGAAACTGCCATAGAGGGAGGACGCTCTCCTCCAGGCAGGAGGAGCGACCAGGATTTACCCAGAAATAGGCCAGCAGCTGTGGGTCTGGGCGTTGAACGAATCCACTTAGAGAGGATGGGTTGCCAACAGGATGTAATGCGCACAATTCAGGTTTCACGTGTTGCATCTACCATAGCGATGTACACATCAAAGCGGACAGCTTTTCTGTGCTGGTGTACAGAGAAAGGTGTAGAGGCCACCTCATGTTCATTAGGTGGCATGCTGTTCTTTTTGCAGCAGCTGATGGACAGAAATTTGCATCCAACACATTTAAAACGTACGCTGCAGCCATCTCTTCCTGACATGAAGGTTTCTGAGACAGAACAGGTTTTAATCATCCGCTGATGAAGCGTTTTCTAAAAGGTGTACAGAGACGCAGGCCTGTCTCACACCCACTTGTTCCAGTGGGATTTAATACTAGTCCTGCAGGTCCTGATTAAAGCTTCATTTGAGTCTGTGGATCAGGTTCCACTTAAATTCTTGTCTCTTTAAACAGCCCTGCTGCTGGCTTTAACATCCGCTAAGAGAGTGAATGTTTTATCTGCCCTCTCTGTCGCTCCGTCATGTCTCAGAATTCAGGCTGACGGCAGCTCAGCTGATTTTAGGCCAACCCAGCTTTTATGCCTAAAACATCACGAGCTCTTTTAATCAAGAGCGATATCGTTGGGGGGGTCGCCCCCCCCCCCCCCCCCCCTTCACACAGATCAGAAGAAGTAGCGTCTTTTTATCTCCTCTGTCCTGTGCAGGGCGTTGACGTGTTACCTAGCGTGCACAGCTGCAATGCGTCAACATCTGTTTGTGCATTATAGAGATGCATCTGCAGGTCGCCCGTTATCCACCCAGCGCTTGTCACACTGGTTGTGTGAGGCCATTTCTGAAGCCTACAGAGCATCAGATTTAGAGCCTCCTGTCAACCTCAGGGCGCATTCGACCAGGGGTATCGCATCTTCGACTGCTTTGCATAATGGTATGTCAATGCAGGACATTTTGCACTGTGGCCGCGTGGTCAACACCCTGCTCAATAATTCGCTTTCATCTACGTGATGTGACAGCTCGTTCCATGACATATTCTGTCCTTAGTGTTTACAGAATGAATATTATTGTTTCATGGAACTCCGTTTTACTCACATCTGTCTGCATGCATTACAGTGTGAGATGTTATCAGTCACAAGTTGTGACTGTTATTTTGGTTCTATTGTCATTAATCAGTTCACGACTATTGTTACCAATCAGTTCATTTGATTAATAATCAGCTCTCCTGTTATTATTAATCTGTTCATACGGTTCAGCCGTAAACCGGTTGGTTCATGGCTCTTTTCAGCGTTTTTCCCTCCCTGTTGAAGTTTTCCGGGGCGTTCATGCATTCAGAATGCATAGTTACACAACATGCGTCTGTGCATGGCTCACATAATTACGCAATGCATAATTACGCACATGGGAGCTGAGTGACAAGACATTTTTGGGCAAGCTTCTGCTTCATACGGTGTTCAAATGGACCCAGTGAGGCGAGGACAACATCCGCTTCGCCCTTAACCCACTAAGCGACCTATACGAAATAGAACGTTGGTTACGTACTGTAACCCCAGATTCTATGAGTATAGGCGTAGCCCTTTAAGCGTCGGGCCTCAGTGGCTCCTAAATGGCTGAAGAAAAAGCTATTTTGGGAGCCGATTTCCCGCTCTTAACGTAATTTATACGGACCGGGTGGGGCCCACACAGCAGGTGGGCGTGGACTAAATTTTTCAGTGCAAATGCTACGCATAACGGGATAAACCCACTAAGCGACAGCCTTAAAGGGCTACGCCTATACTCATAGAATCTGGGGTTACAGTACGTAACCAATGTTTTTGGACCTGAGCACCTTAGGAATTAATATTTCAGTCTTTCTCCCTCCTTAGATGCATTAATCTGTCCTCCAGCTCTAATGTTAAAAATCTTGGTGTTATTTTTGATCAGGACATGTCTTTTATCCCCCACATTAAAAACTTTATTAGAACCACCTTCTTCCACCTGCGTAATATCGCTAAAATTAGAAACATCTTATCTAAAAATGATGCAGAAAATCTGGTTCTTGCATTTGTCACGTCTAGACTGGACTATTGCAATGGTTTATTATATGGGTGTTCAAATACTTCTTTAAAAATGACACCCGGTTACGCCAATCAGAGGTCACTCAAATTAATGTTGCTTCGGTGTGTGACTTTGCTAAAACCATGTCGGACTCGTTAGTTTTTTTCTGGCCTCCTCCCCAACCTGACCAGCGATGACATGTTTAGCCGTATGTCGTTGTTTAACCGCTGGGTGTCCAGGTGGTGTTCTGACAATGACGTGGGCTACATAGATAACTGGAGTTCTTTCTGGGGGAAACCTGGTCTGATGTGGAGAGATGGCATCCACCCCACTTTGGACGGAGCCGCTCTTCTTTCTTGAAATATGGCTGATTTTGTTTATCCCCCAAATTATTGACAACCCAGGAAGCAGAGTTGTAGTCCTCCACCCCTCTCTGCTGCTTCTCCTCTGTACACCACCCACACCCACATTGAAACAGGGTCAACTCGCCCATGGCTCAAATTAAATAAACCAAAAATCAGCTTTAAAAAAATAAACCATAAAAATCTTATTAAAATAAACACAGTTACTTTACCAGAGCAAAATCATAAAATCATTAAATGTGGATTATTGAACATCAGATCTCTTTCCGCTAAATCCCTGTTAGTTAATGAACTGATAATCAATCAATCAACCTTTATTTATACAGGTAAATCCCATTGAGCCTCGAGGACTCATTTACAAGAGAGACCTGATTTCAACAAAGAAAGATGACAACAATGGACAACAGCAACAACAATAAACAGTTATAAAAACTCATACTACTTTTTTTTTTTTTTTTTTTAACAAATAGGATGGCTAAAAGGAAAAAGGTAACAAAACAAAACACAGCTAGATTCCAAGACAAATGTATAAAACTAAAAACAGGAACATGTCTGCATTGGTCCCTGCCAGGAGTCCAACAGATTCTTAAAGCCACTTAGAGAGGTCAAAGGTCGAGAGCTTCAAATCTTTTTGTAAGGTATTCCAGGAAACAGGAGCGGAGTAGGAGAAGGTCCTTTTGCCTAGTTCAGTCCTCACTGAGGGAACACTGCAGGTAATGATGTCCTGAGAGCGCACTCCGTAGCTGCACTCACGCAGAGACATGTAGGAGGAGATGTATGAAGGCAGCAGACCAAGAAGTGATTTAAAGATG
Source organism: Nematolebias whitei (assembly GCF_014905685.2). Lineage (NCBI taxonomy): Eukaryota > Metazoa > Chordata > Actinopteri > Cyprinodontiformes > Rivulidae > Nematolebias > Nematolebias whitei. Next base: position 1,267,328 of record NC_056504.1, read on the forward strand.
AAAATGTACCAGTGAGAGAGTCTGCGTGAAGTTAATGATGTCCAGTTAACCAGTGAATACTGGGTGCAGTGGTGGGTACGATAATCACAGCCAGTTATGAATCTTAGTGCACCATGATAGACAGCATCCAACATCTGCAGGGTTCTTGTAGGAGCGTTCATGTAAATAATATCACCAAAATCAATTGAGGGAAGGAAAGTCACAGATACAAGGCGTTTTCTAGCATTCAGGGTTAGACAGGATTTGTTTCTGAACAAATCTGATCATCATGTTGATTTATTGTGTCTGACAGAAACTTGGCTACAACAGGAGGATTTTGTTGGTATAAATGAATCCACTCCTGTTAATTATTTAAATGTTCATGTTCCTAGAACAACTGGCCGAGGTGGAGGAGTAGCTTCTATTTTTCAGTCAGGATTATTGATTAATGCCAAACCAGTTATTAGTTATGATTCTTTTGAATCACTGTCCCTCAGTCTTTCTCATCCAAAATGGAAATCAGAAAAGCCACTTTTACTAGTTGTTATATATCGTCCACCAGGAGCTTACTCTCAGTTTTTGTCTGAATTCTCAGAATTATTAACTGACTTATTATTAAATACTGATAAAATCATCTTAATGGGTGATTTCAATATTCATGTAGATGTTGAGAGTGATAGTTTAAGCATAGCCTTTAATAATTTAATAGACTCATTTGGTTTTTTCCCAAAACGTCCGCACATCTACTCATTCTTATCATCACACTCTTGATTTAGTTCTGACCTATGGTGTAGAGATTAAGGACTTGGTAATAGTTCCTCAAAATCCTGTTCTGTCCGACCATTTTTTAATAACCTTTGAGTTTACATTAAATGACTACACAGTCACTGAGAGTAAATTTCATCTCAGCAGGTGCTTATCAGAAAATGCTGTAACCAAATTTAAACAATCTCTTCCATCTGTCATGATCAACGGCCCCTGCTGCCCCCCCCCCCCCCC
>NC_056504.1:1268405-1276802 GCF_014905685.2 Nematolebias whitei
CCCCCCCCCCCCCATCTGCTCACTTCCGTGCCCCTTCATGACATGACATGTTTTCTGCCCCTTTCCTTCATGTTTTGTTTATCCCTCTGCTCCTGTCATTGCTCACATCTGCTCCTGTCAGTTAACTTTTCACCACACCCCCTCAGTCTATCACAGCAATCAGCCCTGATTCCACTCACCTGTTCAGCTCAACTGGTTCACCTGCTCTGCACCCTTTATAAGACCCATTCTCCCTCTCCACCGCGGCGAGATTATTACACCTTCCATGGTTCCTGATTTTCAAGCCTTCACAGTTTCATGCCTAGACCTCAAGCCTTGCTCTCTAGATTATTGACCTCACGCCTTCCTTCTGGATTTTCCGGTTTTTGCCTGCTCCTCATCTGATTCTGTTCTGCTTCTCTGATCATGGTAACGACCTCCTCTTCAGTCTATGACCTCGACTCACGGATCACCCTTTTGGATTGCCCTTTGGATCACAAACTTGCATTGTCCCACTGTTCATAGTATTAAAGGCCTCCCTCTGCAGCTGCTGCCAGCAGCCTTATTAATAAAAGCTCTTAATTTTTTGCACTCCTGTGTCTGGCTTATTTTGAATCCAAAACCCTGGTTTGTGACAGAATAATCTTGCCAAAATGGATTCAAAGTCAGAAGAGGAGTGGCTCTCTGGGCTTGAGGGCTCCTTGACTAATCTGGACATTAAAATGCAGCTCATGTTGACGATGCTCCGTGCCAAGTTTTGCACACCCACCCCAGAGACCCTTCTGACTCCATCGCCTGCTGCAGCTCTGACCCCATCGCCTGCTGCAGATCTGACTCCAGGTCTCCACGCCACCTGCTACAGATCTGACCCCATTGCAAGGTATTGGAGAGTCACCCGGCCTTTCGCCCATGACATTGCTAATAGTTGGACAACCTCCTGGCCGCCCACCCGAGCCCTGTAACCGCTCTGAACGGCCGTTCTGGCTACCAACCTATTTCATACACTCCTCCAAGACCCCCTCCACCCACCCAGTTCTTTTCTCTGTAATTAAACCTTTACTTAAGAAGTCTGACCTTGAGTCAGAAATTCTGGCCAACTATAGACCTATATCTAATCTAACTTTCATCTCAAAAATTCTAGAGAAAATAGTTGCAGGTCAGTTGCGTGAACATCTACAAAGAAATAATCGGTTTGAAGAGTTTCAGTCAGGGTTTAGAGCTCATCATAGCACATAAACAGCACTAGTAAAAGTCACTAATGATATTCTCATGGCCTCAGACAATGGACTTGTGTCTCTACTGGTCCTGTTAGACCTCAGTGCTGCATTTGATACAGTTGATCACAATATTTTACTACAAAGGCTTGAATATGATGTTGGGATTACAGGAACAGCTCTAAAATGGTTTAAATCATATCTATCTGATAGATTCCAGTTTGTAAATGTAAATAATGAATCTTCTTCATACACCAAAGTTAGTCATGGAGTTCCTCAGGGCTCAGTGCTTGGGCCAATAACCTTTACTTTATATGCAGTGCCTTGTGAAAGTATTCGGCCCCCTTGAACTTTTCAACCTTTTGTCACATTTCAGGCTTCATACATAAATATATAAAATTTTATTTTTTTTGTGAAGAATCAACAACAAGTGGGACACAATCATGAAGTGGAATGAAATTTATTGGACGTGTCAAACTTTTTTAACAAATAAAAAACTGAAAAGTGGGGCATGCAATATTATTCGGCCCCTTTACTTTCAGTGCAGCAAACTCCCTCCTTAAGTTCAGTGAGAAGTTCAAGTCTCCGTATAAATGCACCTGCTCTGTGATAGTCTCAGGGTTCTCTTCAAAGTGCAGAGAGCATCATGAAGACCAAGGAACACACCAGGCAGGTCTGAGATACTGTTGTGGAGAAGTTTAAAGCTGGATTTGGATACAAAAAGATTTCCCAAGCTTTAAACATCCCAAGGAACACTGTGCAAGCAATCCTATTGAAATGGAAGGAGTATGAGACCACTGCAAATCTACCAAGACCCGGCCGTCCCTCTAAACTTTCATCTGGAACAAGGAGAAGACTGATCAGAGATGCAGCCAAGAGGCCCATGATCACTCTGGATGAACTGCAGAGATCTACAGCTGAGGTGGGAGAGACTGTCCATAGGACAACAATCAGTCGTGCACTGCACAAATCTGGCCTTTATGGAAGAGTGGCAAGAAGAAAGCCATTTCTCAAAGATATCCATAAAAAGTGTTGTTTAAAGTTTGTCACCTGGGAGACACCAAACATGTGGAAGAAGGTGCTCTGGTCACATGAAACCAAAATCCAACTGTTTGGCCACAATGCAAAACGATATGTTTGGTGTAAAAGCAACACAGCTCATCACCCTGAACACACCATCCCCACTGTCAAACATGGTGGTGGCAGCATCATGGTTTGGGCCTGCTTTTCATCAGCAGGGACAGGGAAGATGGTCAGAATTGATGGAAGATGGATGGGGCCAAATACAGGACCATTCTGGAAGAAAACCTGTTTGAGTCTGCAAGAGACCTGAGACTGGGACGGAGATTTATCTTCCAACAAGACAATGATCCAAAACATAAAGCCAAATCTACAATGGAATGGTTCACAAATAAACATATCCAGGTGTTGGAATGGCCAAGTCAAAGTCCAGACCTGAATCCAATCGAGAATCTGTGGAAAGAGCTGAAGACTGCTGTTCACAAACGCTCTCCATCCAACCTCACTGAGCTCCAGCTGTTCTGCAGGAAGAATGGGCAGAACTTCAGTGTCTCCATGTTCAAAACTGACAGAGACATACCCCAAGAGACTTGCAGCTGGAACTGCAGCTGGAACTGCAGCAAGAGGCGGAGCTACAAAGTATTAACGCAAGGGGGCCCAATAATATTGCACGCCCCACTTTACAGTTTTTTTATTTGTTAAAAAAGTTTGACACATCCAATAAATTTCATTCCACTTCACGACTGTGTCCCACTTGTTGTTGAATCTTCACAAATTAAATTAAAATTTTATATATTTATGTTTGAAGCCTTAAATGTGGCAAAAGGTTGAAAAGTTCAAGGGGGCCAAATACTTTTGCAAGGCACTTTATGTGGATGTCACTGAACACTTTGACAAGGGCAGTCTCAGTACTGTGGTGAGCACGGAAACAGGACTGAAAGATGTCAAAGCAGTTTGGTCATTGTTAGGAAGCTATATTTCTGTTGAAACACAGCGTTTTCAAAAATTTTGCTGATGAATGGAAGGTTGGAGATTGGCCTGTAATTCTGTAGTAAAGATTTGTCCAGATTGTTCTTTTTTATCAGTGGTTTGATAACTGCTGTTTTTAAAGCCTGGGGGAAAACACCTGATGAGAGGGATGAGTTTACTATTTGAATCCAATCAGATGCAATGACAGGCAGAACTTTCTTAAGGAAAGTTGTGGGTAGGATATCAAGACAGCAGGAGGAGGAGCTTAACTGATTTATGATTTCTTCTAAGTTTTTATAGTTGGAGTAGTTTAAATTTAGTCATTTTCTCTGCATTTGTTATGCTTGGACATAGCATTGACATTGGATTTGGTGTAGATGTACAGATTAACCCTCTTTTTTTTAATTTTCTCTGCAAAGTAGTTGGCAAATTAATTGCAGGCCCTGTTAAGAGTGGAGTTCAAGTGGTACAGTCACAGGAGAGTTTGTGAGCCTGTCAACTGTGGTAAATAAAACACGAGCATTGTTAATGTTTTTGTTTATGATTTCTGCAAAGAACGTGTCCCTTGCATGTTTTAATAAAGAGTGATAGCTTTGCAGTCTCTCTTTGTAGAGTTAGTGTGTTTAGTGTGGTACCAAGCAATTTTAACTAATTCTAACTTCTCATCGAAGTGGACAGGAGTCACATACGAGGTATGACAAGGTTCAATCCTGGGACCACTGTTATTCAATATCTATATGCTCCCACTAGCTCAGGTTATAACAGGAAATAAGATTAATTTCCATTAACTATGCAGATGATACACAGCTCTACATTACGATGTCCCCAGGTGACTCTGAACCCATCCAAGCACCGAACAGATGCTTAGAACAAATCAATGTGTGGATGTGCCACAACTTTCTCCAGCTGAACAGAAACAAAACTGAAGTAATTATCTTTGGACCTAAAGAGGAATGATCTAGAGTCAGCACACAGCTTCAGTTATTACAGCTAGAAACTAGTGATCAGGCCTGAAATCTGGGTGTGGTGATGGACTCAGACCTGAACCTTCAGAGCCACATAAAGACGGTTACAAAGTTGGCCTTCTATCACCTGAAGACCATTTTCAGAATTAAAGAACTAATGTCGCAGCAAGATCTCACACATTTATCTTTAGTCGCATTGATTATTGCAACAGTGTCTTCACAGGTCTGCCTAAAAAAAATCAATCAGACAGCTGCAACTGATCCAGAATGCTGCTGCTCGCATTCTCACTAAAACCAGGAAGATACCATCACCCCAGTTTTAAAATCCCTACACTGGCTCCTTGTAGCTCAGAGAATAAACTTTAAAATACTGTTAGTTTATAAATCACTGAATGGCTTAGCACCACAATACATTAAAGGTATGCTGTTGTTGTATTAACCTTCCAGACCACTTAGGCCTTCTGTTTCTGGACTGCTCTGCATCCCCAGAAGCAGAACCAAACATGGAGAAGTAGCATCCAGCTTCTATGCACCACAAATCTGGAACAAACTTGCATACAACTGCAAAAGAGCTGAAACACTGAGTTCTTTTAAATCAAGGCTAAAACCCCACCTGTTTATAGTTGCTTTTGAACTACAATAAATGGAACATTGACCAACATATTTGATGGCACTCGACAAAATGTAATGCTTGATACTGGTTTCTCAACTGGTGGCTGTATGTTGTTTTTATGGCTTTTAATTTTGTGTTTTTCTGATATAAAGCCCTTTGAACTGCCTTTTTTCTGAAATGTGCTATACAAATAAACAATTTATTTATTGATTGATCGATTGATTGATTAAACATCAAACTGCTGTTGATTACATTTAGGATAAAGGGCCCAACAGTAAGAAATACCTCCTTAAGAAAACATTGAAGAGCAACATCAAGGGGAACCAGATGATTTCATACTGGTAACCAGTTTTTCTAGATTGGAGAGGGAAATAGGCTCCAAATGATCAAAAACACCAGGGCAGGGGCCCAGGATGGAAAGGTCATGGGATGGAAAAGAGATACAAGCCCTAGTGTTAACAACCTTGTCCAAGAAAAAAATGAAGAAACTTATCACAAAGATCTCTAGATGCTCTCAGAGGGGCCAGTTCATGCACATTTAAAAGAGTGTTTATATTATTATAAAGAAGACAGAGGTTGTGAGAGTTAGCAACAATAATGCCAGAGAAATATTTTGTGCTGGCAGCTTTCGCAGCTCTTTGATAGCGATACCAACTCTCTTTCAGTGTATCAAAAGAGAATTGGAGTTTGAACTTTCTCCACTTACGCTCATTTCTCCTACATTCCTGTCTAATGGCATGGGTATGGTCACTCAACCATGGGTCTGATCTTGGAATATGCAGCAGAGGATGAGTTAAATATACAGCATTGTCGAGTAGGAGCATAGGACAACATATTTAGTAACAGGAATAAAGTCAAGTAAAACAGGCATGTGGTATGAAAACAGTGCATCACCAACTTCCAAGTTACAAATAAATAAGCCATAAGAAAAAAACAAGTTCCAGGGTGTACATACATTCATGGGTTGGACCCTTCACTGACTGAGTGAGGCCAAAAGCATCCAATACATCTAAGAGATCCTAAACCAGCGACTTTCCAGTGTAACACACGTGAATATTAAAATCTCCAGCAATTAAAACTTGCTCATGTTTGGACATGAATTCACCCAAGAAATCATAAAAGTCCCATATGAAGTCCTTATTAGACTTTGGTGGCTGGTAGATGACCATGCACAGAAGCAGAGGAGAGCAGCCCAACTCAAGCATGCTCAGTTCAAATCTAGAAAAAGCAGTCAGGAGGGACAGCTGCTTACAGTCAAAGCTTAATTTATAAATAATCGCCAAACCTCCTCCACAATCCAAGGACCTTGGGGTATTAAAGTATGAGCAGCCTTGGGGTAATAATTCTGAAAAAACACTGGACTCACCTGGAGAAATCCATCTCAGTCCTGCAAAGGAAGTCGAAACCCTGGGATGAATAAAAATCCTTCAGGATGAAAGTTTTGTTCATGACAGATCTTGCATTTACTAGACCTATCCTGATGGGAACTGGGTCCGGCAAAGCAGTAGTAGAACGAATATGTAGACTTTGTGCAAGGCGTCACAGATTTCTGAGGTTGGCACCTCACCAGCAAAAATGTGAAGGAGTGAGACGTGAGGGAAAGAAGTATTGGTCTGAGTCGACAACAGATACCAGCCAAGAATCAACAGGGTCCAAGGAGCAACGAGAAGCATACTGTCGAGGAACCAATCCAAATTGGGAGAAGAAGATCCCCAGCAATTGTGCCAAACCAACTCTCAGCTTCACCAAGAGCCCACCGTTTTTACCCCGATGTTGGTGAAGACTTTGTTGGCGAAGTGGGTGTGGTGCCCGACATAGGTAAGATGGAACTCCGGTCAGCAGCAGCGACAAAGAATTGTGCTTTTTGTGACAGCAATACAGAACTTGTGCAGTATGCAGACATATCCCCTAAAGGGTTTGGCGTTCATACAACAGTAGAGAGTTTACTTCAGGAAAACAGCACATAAACAACAATAAAAACTGAAAAAACAGGTGAGCCCACCACCTGCAGGAGGGACCACAAAATTCAGGTGCATGATACCATGGGCAGTAGCCGAAGGCGGGGGCCTTGGCGCTCTGACCCTGGCTTACCAAAGCTGGCTCTTGGACATGGAATGTGACCTCAATCAAAATGGGTCAATGAGATTAACCTGTCTAAATAAGGTTGAATGAATGAATGACCTCTCTGGTGGTTAAGGAGCCTGAGCTTGTGTGTGAGGTTGAGAGGTATTGACTAGATATAGTTGGGCTCACCTTGATGCACAGCATGGGCTCTGGAACCGATTTCCTGGAGAGGGGCTGGACCTTATTCCACTCTGGAGTTGCCCAAGGTGAGAGGTACCGAGCTAGTGTGAGTCTACTCTTAGCCACCCCCCACCCCACCCCCCAAATTGGTCCCTGTGTGTTACAGTTTTCCCTGGTAGATGAGAGGGTAGCTTCCTTGCACCTTTGGGTGGGGGGACGGGCTCTAACTGTTGTTTGTGCCTATGTGCCAAACAGCAGTTCAGAGGATCTGACTTTCTTGGAGTCCTTGGTGGGGGTGCTGGAAGGTGCACCAGCTGGGGACTTCTTCATTCTGCTGGGGGACTCCACATGGGTAACAACATAACAACAGTGTGACCTGGAGGGGCGTGACTGAGAGGAACAGCTTCTCTGATCTGAAATCAAGCAGTGTTCTGTTGCTGGACTTCTGTGCTAGTCATAATTTGTCCATCACAAACACCTTGTTCAAACATAAGGGTGACCATAAGTCCACTTGGCACCAGGACGCCCTAGGTCGTAGATCGATGATTGACTTTTAGTCATGTCATTTGATTTGCAGCTGTTTGTTTTGGACACTTGGGTGAAGAGAAGAGCTGAGCTGTCAACTGATCACCACCTGGTAGTGAGTTGGATCAGATAGTGGGGGAAGATGCCAGACAGACCTGGTAGACCCAAACTTGTGAGAGTTAGCTGGAATGACTAAAGAAGGAGTCCTATCAGTCCTTTTAGTCTAGTGGGACTCCAGGGGCAGCTGAGTAGTACTGTAGGGCCAAGAGGTCCACAGCTATTGTGTTGCTTATAAGCAAAAGCTCGGGTGTGCTAGGAGTTCAGTGAGGCCTTGGATAAAGACTCTTGGTTGGCTCCAAGGAGATTTTGGAAAACCATCAGGTGGCTGAAGAGGGAAAAGCAACTCTTTACTAACACAGTGTTCAGTGAAGGTGGGGTGCTATTGACCTCAACCAGTGATGTCATCAGGAGATGGAAGGAATACTTCTCAGCCCTCCTTAATCCTACCGGCATATCTTCCATGGAGGAAGCGGAGTCGGGGGACTTTGGGGTTGGTCTATCCATATTTGTGAATGAAGTCACCGAGGTAGTTAAAAAGTTCTGTGGCAGCAGGGCTCCAGGGGTGGATGAGATTCACCCTGATTTCCTTAAGACTCTGGGTGTTGTGGGGCTGTCTTAGTTGACACACCTTTGCAACATCACATGGGAATTGGTACAAGGACAATAACTTTCACATCAGTGCAAAGAAGACAAAAGAGATGATCGTGGACTTCAGAAAGAACAAACACACCTACACCCCCCCCAAATATAAATTATATATATATATATATATAAATATAAACATATTTATATATATATATATATATAT
>NC_056504.1:1276902-1280357 GCF_014905685.2 Nematolebias whitei
AACTTGTACAACCCAGTCCAGATTAGCAGCAGGTACAGTATAAAATCAGAAACTATTTTTGTTGAGGAAAATGATCATATCTGCTTCTCAGGCAGTATGTGTGAGAGTTCTGGACAGACAGTGTCTCCTGCATTGGAGAACACGTCTGAAGGTGTAGAAGAAGATTGAACAAATAAATATGAGAAATCAAGATCTGACAGCAAAGGACAAGTCTTGTGTTGGTTCCACCACCAGCAGCAGGTCCTCAGACAGAACGGCTGGTGGAATATCCTGGTACATCTGCAGCCCTCTCTCCACTTGTTACTTCATGGACATGGAGCTGTGACATTATGTTCTGTGCCTCTTCCTCAGCACAAAGCTCCTCCAGTGGAGACTTTCTGGACAGATTGCAGGGAGGTGGCTCCTAAACAAACAACAGGTTCATCAGTATTATCAGTATTATCTTTCGACAATTTTGTTTTAGTTTTCATGGTTCAACCCAGTAATAACTATTGCCCTTCCTCAGCTCCTGTCTCCCTGCACCACGCCTCCTCTGCACAGTCACAGCAATCAACTCTCATCAAGTTCACCTGCTCGACACCCTTCTTAAGCTCAGCTCCACTCTCACGCAGTGCCAGATTATTGAAAGCTTTTTCAATTCAATTCAGTTTATTTATAAAGCGCCAAATCACAACAAAGTTGTCTCAGAGCACTTTACAGGAACATTCACATAAAAGCCAATTAGTAAAGTTCTCTCTCTAAGGAATCCAGCAGACAAGTTGAATCTTGGATTCGTTGCAGTCTCCCATCCTGAGCAAGCACAGTGGCAACAGTGGAAAGAAAAAAACTTCATTTTAAAAGGAAGAAACCTCCAGCAGAACCAGGCTCAGGACAAGCGGTCATCTGCTTTGACCGGCTGGTTGAGAGGACAGGAAGGAGAGACAGACGAACACATAATGGTAGGTCCAGGTATAGGTCCAGGTCCAGATATACCATACCATACCAATTTATTTATAAAGCACTTTAAACAGTGACAAAGCACACCAAAGTGCTGTACAGAGACAAACAGAACAAGCACCCAGCAACAGATTACATAACAGGACACCAAAAAGTAGAAACCAACAGAAACAATAATGGATAACAACAACAACCGCAACATGACCAACACAGTGTGATGCACACAGACTCAGCACAGATCACACAGTGCTGAAAGCCAGGGAATAAAAGTGTTTTTAAGCGAGATTTAAAAACTGTGAGGGAGGGGGCCTGTCTAACGAGCAGAGGTAACTTATTCCAAAGTCTTGGGCCTGCTACAGAGAAGGCCCTGTCACCTCTGCACTTGAGACGAGTTCCTGGGACTGTTAGGAGCAACTGGTCTGCTGATCTGAGAGAACGTGGTGGGACATACGGCTGGAGCAGATCAGTAAAATAGGAGGAGGCAGAGCTGTTTAGTGATTTATAGACAAAGAGTATTTTGAATTTGATTCGAAGGTGAACCGGAAGCCAGTGTAGGGAGGCCAAAACAGGTGTAATGTGCTCTCTTTTGCTTTTGCTGGCCAAAAACCGGGCTGCTGCATTTTGGACCAGTTGAAGTCTAGCTATGGAGGTCTGACTGATACCAAAAAGGAGTGAGTTGCAATAGTCGAGCCTGGATGTAATGAATGCATGAATTCCTGTCTCCAGGTTATTTTTGGACGATATGGGCTTCAGCTTAGACAGTCGCCTCAGCTGGAAAAAGCAGGATTTAACAATCATATTTACATGATTGTTGAGTTTCAGAGAAGGGTCAAGTATCACTCCTAGATTAGTGACTCTTTGTTTCACTAACGGTGACAGAACGGATAGGTCGATGCAGTGGTTGGTGATTGTGTCATTGGGAGGAAACAGCATAACTTCAGATTTCTTCTCGTTGAAACTCAAGAAATTTAAAGCCATCCAATCTCTGATGTCAGCCAGGCAGTCCAGTAACGGTTGAATAGAGCGAGTACCGTTGAGTCTGAGGGGGAAGTAGATTTGGCAGTCGTCGGCATAGAAATGAAAAGGTATGTCATGTTTCCTGAAAATAGCACCTAGTGGCAGCAGGTATAAAGAAAATAAAAGAGGACCAAGGATGGACCCTTGCGGTACCCCCCATTTAAGCGCTGCCAAGGCTGAACTAAAATCTTTGATGGAGACACAAAAGGACCTGTCAGCGAGGTAAGATCTAAACCATTAGAGGGCTGACCCAGTGATGCCCACCCACTGCTCTAACCTCGCAATGAGGATCTCGTGGTCGATTGTATCAAAGGAGATGTGAGGTCCAGTAAGAGAAGGAGCACAGAATCACCAGCGTCTGTGAATAGGAGAATGTCGTTAAAAACCTTGAGTAGAGCAGTTTCAATGCTGTGGAGAGGTTTAAAGCCAGACTGGAATAGCTCTAAGATGGCATTATCCTCTAGAAAGCATTTCAGCTGGGACTCCACTATTTTTTCCAGTAGTTTAGCGACAAATGGGAGTCTGGAGACAGGCCGGAAGTTGGACATGACTGAGGGGTCAAGGCTAGGTTTTTTCAGGAGAGGTTGGACAGCAGCATGTTTAAAAGTTATTGGCACCACACCTGAGGCTAAGCTGCTGTTCACAATGCCAAGAACAGGAGGGCCCAGAACAGGAAGAAGCTCCTTAAGGAGTCGAGGGGGGACAACGTCAAAAGGGGAGCCAGATGGCTTCATGCCGCACATGACCTGCTCCAGGGAAGACATAGAGATGGGCTCGAAGTGGTCAAGAACAGCAACACAATGAGATGGGATGGACGGATCATGAGCAGGTGGAGAAATGAGTGCCCGGGTGTTTGCAACTTTTTCAGAAAAGAAATGGAGGAAGTTTTCACACAGCTCAGTTGAGGCTTCTAGAGGTGATGGTTCACTGAGGTGTAGAACTGAGTTCAGGGTGGAAAAAAGGGCTCGAGGGTTGTGGGAGTTGGAGGCAATTAACGCAGAAAAGAACTTCGATTTGGCGGCTTTAACTGCCTTCTGATAATGACGCCAACTCTCCTTTAGGATTTGAAAATAAACCTGCAGCTTGTCTTTCCTCCACCTGCGTTCTGCTCTCTTACACTGCTGTCTAACGGCTTGAGTGACGTCATTAAGCCATGGTTCTGATAAAAGTTTTGTTTTCCTGGTTTTAACGGGAGCAACATGGTCCAGAATATTGAAGCAAATAGACAAAGTTTGTTTTCTCAGTCATCCAGGTATATAACAACAAAAATGGTTGAATCATGTCATCTGGACTTCGTTTTTTTGTTAAAAAAGAAACGTTTCGCCCCTCATCCAAGAGGCTTCGTCAGTCTGAGGCCTAGCCATCTGGTATTACCCAGAAGCCACCCTGACTCTTGTGTTTCAAGCCTGCCTCAGATACCCCTGAAGTCTGGCCTTTTCACTAATGGTTTCAAAAACACAAAGTTTGTTTTCTCAGTCATCCAGGTATATAACAACAAAAAT
>NC_056504.1:1280457-1281713 GCF_014905685.2 Nematolebias whitei
GTTTCTTTTTTAACAAAAAAACGAAGTCCAGATGACATGATTCAACCATTTTTGTTGTTATATACCTGGATGACTGAGAAAACAAACTTTGTGTTTTTGAAACCATTAGTGAAAAGGCCAGACTTCAGGGGTATCTGAGGCAGGCTTGAAACACAAGAGTCAGGGTGGCTTCTGGGTAATACCAGATGGCTAGGCCTCAGACTGACGAAGCCTCTTGGATGAGGGGCGAAACGTTTCTTTTTTAACAAAAAAACGAAGTCCAGATGACATGATTCAACCATTTTTGTTGAAGCAAATAGAGTTAAGCTGAGAGGTTAGCTCCTCGGTGGAGAGAGACAATGAGAGCTGATCGATCCTCTCAGAGCTAAAAGCTTCAGTAAAACGTGTAGCAGTGAAACGGTTAATGGTGCGTGAAGTACGTGCAGAATCACATGACTTAGCAGTAGAACAAGGCGGGATGATATCAAACAAGACAGGCATGTGGTCTGAGAGAACGTTGTCACCGATTACCAAATTACAAACAGAGACATCGCGTGTTAAAATGAGATCCAGAGTGTGAACGTGTTGTTGAGTGGGACCATTTACATGTTGAGTTAAGTTAAATGAGTCCAACAGATCAAGGATGTCCTTCACTAACGGCTACTCCTGACAACAGACGTGAATATTAAAGTCACCAACGATAATAAAGTGATCATATCTTGGTGTGATGTAAGCCAGAAAATCAGAGAATTCACTTATGAAGTCCTTGGAACGAGTGGGGCGATAAACAATCGCGCACAGAACGGGAGGAGAATGTCCGAGTTCAAAAGCACTCAGCTCAAAACTGGAGCAGGGCATGAGTGTGGACAACTGTTTACAGGAAAAGTTTGATTTAAATACAGTTAATATTCCACAACCCCGCCGACCTGATGGCCGCGGGGCATTAAAACACAGACAGTCAGGAGGTAAAAGTTCCACCAAGGCGCTTGAATCACCCAAAGGCAACCAGGATTCCGTGAGAAAAAGAAATATCTAGTCCCTCGTCTTTAAAAAAGTCATTTAGAACAAAATTCTTGTTGGCAACAGACCTTGTGTTGATGAGGCACGTCCTGATCTGGTCCGACACAGAACCAGCCATGGTGGGGGTGGTGCGCGCCAACGGTTGCAGATTTTTAAAAACAGCGCCTCCAGGACGGTCCAAGCGCCGGGCCGGTAGACAACACCCATATCTTCCCTGGTCCGGGCACGTAGGAAGCTGGCTGTGGAAACGTTGACCA
>NC_056504.1:1281813-1283122 GCF_014905685.2 Nematolebias whitei
GGGGGGGGGGGGTGTCCCGAGTCACGATCAAAATGGTCCGAATCAGCGACAGCAGATATAGACAATCGAAGATCGAGGAGCTGTTGTCGGTCATACACAAGCAGCGAGTTGATATCCCAGAAAAAAACGAAAAAAGCAAAAATAATCCAAACAGTATCGTCAGAGGTAGATTGCAGGCCATGTACACAGGCGCCATCTTACCGGAAGTGGTATAGGATATAGGTCCAGGTGTATCAGAAAGCCAAAAAAACACATGTTAAGGATAGGAAAAAGAATTACAAATACAAAACAGTTTGAGCAGAGTAAGTAAAGACAGTAGCAGAGTGAAAAGTGTGGTTAGTTTGTCCTCCAGCAATCTAAGCCTATAGCAGCATAACTAAGGTCGTTTTCACACTAAATAGTCCGGTAGACTTGGTTCGGTTCGGGACCAATATTCATGAGCTTTTGTTTACATTTGAGCTGGTGCGTTTGTATTCACACTGCACTGTGCAGTCGAGTCAACCTGTTGAACCAACCTATTCCCCCGCTCGCCTGAGGGGGCGCTGCACCAAGATCTACTGAAAGAAACGACAGAAAAATCTCTGAAGACACGTCTTCTTCTTCTTCTTCTGTAAATAAAAATAAAAACGAAGTGGCATCAAGTTTTAGCAGTTTTAGGAGTTATATTTTGTCATGTTTCAAAAATGGACTTAGTATGAGCAGAAGATGAGACAGAAGACCATGGAGAATATTGTTTTTCCACACAAGGCAGCTGATGGCTCCATATAAGGTCAGAGAAATGCGTGTTTGTTTACCCTGCGGAGCGGGGCCTGGTCTGTTTACATTCACACTGCACTCAAACCGCGCTGGAGTTCGCTTCTACTGGACAGAGACCTAGGTTTTAGCCCGGGCCAGAGTTCACCTTTTTGTTCCGTGACAGAGTTCGATGGCGCGTTCACACCTCCCTAAACGAACCGGACTTTCTAGGAAAACGAGCTAGAGTTCGATTCCACAAGAGAGGAGCCTGAGAACTGAAAGATCTTCCTCCCATTCTGTTTTTGTAAATTCTAGGAACCACAAGTAAACCTGTAGTCTGAGAGTGAAGTGCTCTGTTAGGAAAATATGGAACAATAAGATCTGTAATATAAGATGGAGCTAGGTTGTTGAGAGCTTACTGCAATTCGCCCTGTTTGGTATCAGTCAGACCTCCATTGCACGACTACAACTGGTCCAGAATGCAGCAGTCCGATTTTTAACCAGTACAGACAAAAGAGAGCACATTACACCAGTTTTGGCCTCACTGCACTGGTTACCGGTTCACTTTCGAATC
>NC_056504.1:1283222-1292296 GCF_014905685.2 Nematolebias whitei
ATTTGTAACAGAAGACATTTCGCTCCTCATCCGAGGAGCTTTCTCAATTCAAAGAGCAGAGAGTGAGAGATTCAGGTTATATTAGAATTAGAGGAACAAAAGACTCCTACTGTTAATGTTGTTTAGGTGTGAACTGCCAATCTACATATGTGTGTGTGTCTTATCTCACTCAGCCTTATAACCTGAATCTCTCACTCTCTGCTCTTTGAATTGAGAAAGCTCCTCGGATGAGGAGCGAAACGTCTTCTGTTACAAATAAAGTCCAGTTGTTTTTGTATTGAACGCTTTTTGAATTCATCATGTCCTGGATGACTGAGAATCTTCACCAGCATGTGTTATGTATTATGCTTATTGTTTAGTTTTTGCCATGTTTAGCTGTTAGTTACTGTTGAATTTTATTGTATTTGGCTCAATTTTATATCCATGCGGTCAGCTAAGCCAGCAGCTAACTGTAGTGCTGTTTTCCAGGCAAAACAGAGCTCATGCTAATTGTACACAAGATCTCTAGCCACAACGACTGAATTGCTGTGTTATTTTGTGCTGGTACGTTATTGTGTACAATTTAGAAATGTTATGCAAATGTTCTGTGATAATTTTTGCAGTTTTATTTTTGTGTTGTTCACATGTGTGTTGCACATAGTGTTAGACTTTTTTTTTTAAACTATAAAAGTGACAGACAGGTAAAATTATTATTGTTGGTTTCCATAAAAAAAAAATTATAGGCTTTTATATTTTGTTTTTTATTGTTATTAATCCACTATACGATCACAAGACTAATTTTAAGTTGGTAATATTACTGTTGTATTAATATATTAATATTATTATTATAAATGAAGAATATAATATTGTACTGTATTAAGTTCTATTTCGTATAGGCTTCGCCCTTTAAGGCTATCGCTAGTGGGTTTATCCCTTTGCGCGCAGCACTGAAAACTTTAGTCCACGCCCACCTGCTGTGTGGGCCTCACCCCCGGTCCATATAAATTACGGTGAGACCAGGTAAATGGCTCCCATTTTTTCCTCAGCCAGCTAGCTAGCACTGTCAGAAGAACGAAGAAAGAAAAGATGTCCAGCTTTGACCGGCACAACTTTTGCTAAGGATGCCTGGGTCTCCGCCACGCCAACCTCCTGCCGTCCCAGTGAGCTCTTCCTCCCCAAGGAGAATCTGAGATGAGCAGCCTTGTTCAAGGTAAGTGCCAAGGAATGTTTTTCCTTGGCGGGCCGCTACCCGCTGGACGATGCCATCGCCTTTTCTAACGTTTTTTTCCTTGCAGTGAATCGGATGATTCCCACGAAAAAGTTGATGTTAGCAGCAGCTCCGCTGAGTGTTTTTTCCGTGGTGGGATGCTACGCGCGGGACAACGCCACCGCCTTTCTTTGACGCAGAGTCACACAGTGAATCAAATGATTCCTCCGTGAAAGGCAATGCTGGAAACAACCTTGCTGCCCCTTCCCTCCTGGAGAGCATAGTGATGGAAGAAGAGCGGTCGAACGGATGCTCAGCCACCTTGGGTCTTCCCATGTGGGCGACCACACCGCTCCCAGCCGTCGGCGCCCTCCCCTCGGAGCTGCCCGGCATAATCCAGGAGGCTGCCAACACAAGGGACTTTTCGTCCCTCGCCTCCCTCCGCCCTGATCAGATGATCTGGCGAGAAGGTTTGGCTCCGCCCCGGCTCGTCGCCCTAATCCCATCTGGCCTCGCTGTCCAGCTGTGACATCACATTGGAACGAGGGTGCAGCTGGGCCCGGCAAGCTGAAGACATCCGTCTCCACCTTCGCCTCCATCTCCAGAGTGGAGGGTTTTACCTATCGGTGTTCTTCCCTCGGTTCCCCCCACTGGAGCCAAGCCTGGGGGAGGCGCTTGGGGCAAAAGCTTCCAGGATGGACCAGCAACCTATCCCTCCAGGAAAGCATGACCAGAGGGTGACAAAGCTCTCCAACCGAGCTCACCAGTGCACATCCCAGGCGGTCGCGGCGAACAACAACATCGCTCTGCTGGCCTACAGCATCTCAAAGAGGCTGGAGGATGCAGATCTGCTGGATGAGACAAAGAGCTCTCTCTGTAAAGCCGCTGATGTCATGTTAAACATGTGCGCCACCTCTGCGGTCTGTCTGTTCCGCATCGCCACCCGGATGACCATGATCCAGAGGACCACCTGGCTCCGCCTCTCACCATCCTTTGTCTGAGAGGCTGCAGAAAGACCTGCTGGAGGGCCCATCACCCCAGAAGTGCTGTTCGGGGCCAACTTCAGGACCATCCTTGAGAAATCGCAGAGGTCCGAGGAGGTCTCAAAGACTGTACACCATCTGGTGACATCACAGTCCTCCTCCCGCCCCTCCAGCTGCTGGAGGGACCACTTTAGCCAGCAACAGCAGCAGAGGTGCTCCACAGCTGCGGCAGCGACTTTAGGTTCCGCTCCTCCGCTGGCCCCCTCCACCAGGTTACAGCTCCTTGAGGGGTATGTGTGTTTTTTTGACTATGTATGTTTTGAAATAAAACAGAAACATATCTGAAAGTAAAGTTTCATCTGAGACTGTCTGATCAGCTGATCTCACAGCTGCCTCTCTTCACAAATTCCCCACACAGAATGAGCCAGTAACCTCTAAACAGCATTTTAAATGGCACCACAGTTCAGTAAATATCTCAAAACACTCGTCTGCCATGTCAGCTAAAATGATGTTTTTTCAGCAGACCGTGTTTGGTAAAATCCCTCGTTTTCAGCCAGAGCTCGTTTTTAATTTCTGCTGTTTTCTGCCCACTTATATTGCAGTAAACGTGTTTTCTCCACGACAGCTGCAGCCTCCACCGAAACCGCGTCTCACTCAGAAAGCACTCACGCCTCCTCTCAGTGTACGCCGGCTCACTTCAGCTCTAATGTGAGACCGCAGCCTGGGCTCAGCACAGAGGCACACATAGAGCCTTTTTTCTGTCGGAGCCCCCCTTGGGTTCCCCCCAGAGAATCTCCGGTGCAGGTGATGACAGTAAGGGTTTTATACTGGTTGACATTCATGAGAAACATGACACAACACAAAATGCGTGCCTGCTCTCCGAGCGTTACTCAGAGTGGCAGTGAGTGTGTTCTCTGGACAGATGGATGGACCATCTGATCAGCATGGGTTACACGCTGCAGTTTACAGCCCAACCCCACCGTTTAGAGGGATTATAGAGACGGTTCTGTCTTCTCCAGAACAGAGCTCGTCTCTCCAGTCAGAAGTTCAGGAATTTCTGACAAAAAATGTGATTTCCAGAGTTCCCAACGGAGAGGAAAATTATTTTTTTTTCCTCCCACTACTTCCTGGTTCTAAGAAAAACGGAGGGATGAAACCCATTCTCGACCTGTTCATGTTCAGCAATTCGATCATGGGGAGACAATTCCACATGCTGACAAACAGCTGCTGGAGAACCTCACCAGAACGACTGGTTTTCACCTCCATAAACTGAAGAGTGCATATTTTCACATTTTACATCATTCTGAAATACCCCACGCACGTTCTTGAAATGCGTGGAGATGGCTCTGCAGTCATTACTCATGGAAGGAATGAGAATTCTTTTTATCTGGACGATCTGCTCTTATTAGCTCGGTCCAGATAGGAAGCAGTCGCACAGACCAAAACGCTAGTGTTACACCTGCTAAACCTGGGATATTCTATAAACTGGGAAAAAGGTTCCAGTCGTCCGTCCCAGATGATTGTTTATCTGAAAGTGGAGCTAAACTCAGCCACAACAAGAGCCCGTTTATCACAGCTGAGAGCCGAAGCTCTATCAGCTCAGCTCCACCATGTCAAACTCTGCAGCATATTGACAGTCTGCCTGTCATGCAACTCCTGGGACGATGTCATCGGCCAACATCGTAGTTCCGCTGGGCCTACCTTACATGAGATGCCTTCAGAGATGGTTTGCCCGCCTGCGCATAGATCCTGTGCACCAGAAGAGGCGGATTATCTTTGTGCCCCCCTCCGTGAGAACCGATCTGAATCACTGGGGAAACCCCTTCATTTTGTCAGAGGGAGTTCCCATCAGCAGGCCTATGTCACATGTCTCAGTTTTCACAGACACATTCCTGTCAAGCTGGGAGGAATATGTCTGTCCCAGGCAGTGAGAGCACAGTGGCTGGACCACATGTCGCTTCACATAAATGTGCTAGAATGTTTTCATGGTCTGAAACATGACTCAGCATTTTGCACCCCTGCGTGATCAGCATGTTTTGATCCACACAGACAGCAAAGTGACGTCAGTTTACATAAACCGTCAGGGAGGCGTGCGCTCAGCCCAACTGTTACGCATCACGAAACAGCTGTTGTGTTGGGCACACACAAACCTACTATCCATCAGAGCAGTGTACATTCCCAGCGTCCTGAACAGGGGAGCGGATATCATGTCGAGGGGCGGTCCCCACCACAGAGACTAGAGCCTCCATCCCAAGCTGATCTCTCAGATTTGGAGCAGGTTCGGCTGAGCAGCAGTGGATCTGTCTGCCACATAGGAGAATGCCCAGTGTCAATTATGGTTCTCATTGAGCCCACGAGACGACCCCCCGTTAGGAGTGGACGCCTTCTCTCACAGCCCGTGGCCAAAAATGTTCCTTTATGCACTTATATCAAAGTGGACAGCTTTTCAGCACTGGTGCACAGAGAAAGGTGTAGAGGCCATCTCATGTCCACTAGGTGGCATGCTGCCCTTTCTGCAGCAGCGGATGAACAGAAAACTAGTGTTCAGCACAATTAAGACTTATGCTGCAGCTATTTCTTCCTGTCACGAGGGCTTCGGTGACAGAACAGTTTTTAATCACCCGCTGATGAAGCATTTCCTGAAAGGTGTACGGAGACACAGACCAATGTCACGCCCACTAACTCCACAGTGGGACCTAACGATGGTTCTGCGTGCTCTGACTAAAGCTCCTTTTGAGCCTTTAGATCAGGTTTCACTTAAATTCCTGTCACTTAAAACAGCCCTGCTGTTGGCTTTGACATCAGCAAAGAGAGTGAGCGATTTATCTGCGCTCTCTGCTGCCCCATCATGCCTCAGGATTCAAGCTGATGGCAGCTCAGCTGTGCTGAGACCTAAACCAGCTTTCATACCAAAAAAAAAAAAAAAAAGCATCACAAGCTCATTTAATTTGAGAATGATAACCATGGAGGGGTTTTATCCTCCTCCTCACAAGTCACAGTTTTCGACAGAAGAGGAATAAATGCACAACTGCTGTCAAAGCAGCAAAATGCAACCATTTCTTATCTCAGACCTCCAAAAATCTAAATGACCCCAACAGATTCTAGAAAACCATCAAATCTCTCTCAGGCATCCCGCAATCATCTGACCTCCCATCACAACTTCTCATTAACTCTGTTCCTGTGTCAAAAAAGCACGAGATCCTGAACTGTCTCAAAAAACATTTTGTTGCTTCTAGTTCTTTATTTGACACAGTTCCTAACAGAAATTCAGCCACTTCCCCTAATAACCAAACTTCTACAAATCAAGTCCCTCTTACAAGTCAATCCTCAGTTAATCACAGCTTCTCTTTTTCAATCAATCAACCTTTATTTCTACAGGTAAATCCCATTGAGCCTCGAGGACTCATTTACAAGAGAGACCTGATTTCAACAAAGAAAGATGACAACAATGGACAACAGCAACAACAATAAACAGTTATATAAAAAAAAAAGCATACTACAGTTTTTTTTTTTTAACAAATAGGATGGCTAAAAGGAAAAGGTAACAAAACAAAAAACAGCTAGATTCCAAGACATATGTAGAAAACTAAAAACAGGAACATGTGTGCATTGGACCCTGCCAGGAGTCCAACAGATTCTTAAAGACACTTAGAGAGGTCAAGTGTCTTTAAGAATCTGTTGGACTCCTAGCAGGAGTCCAACAGATTGGAGACAGTCCTCCATTCTCAGTCAGTGAGGTCAATAAACTGTTAAAATATCTTGACCCTAAAAAATCTGCAGGTCCAGATGAACTTCCACCTTATTTCTTAAGGCTGGCTGCTCATATCATCACAGTCCCTGTGACCCACATCTTCAATCTCTCCATAAGACAAAACTCCATCCAGACACTTGAAAACAGCCTTTGTTCTTCCTTTGCTGAAGGGAGGAGACCCCACCTCACTGAACAACTATGGACCAATCTCTAAACTCTGCATTTTAGCCAAGGTTCTAGAAAAACTGATAAACTCTCAAATCAAAAATGACCTGGACTCATTTAACATCTTACATCCACATCAATCTGGTTTCAGGAAACAACACAGCACAACCACTGCTTCACTGAAGGTTCTTAATGATGTTGTTGAAGCACTGGATGCTAAGGATTATTGTGCTGCACTTTTCTTAGACCTGTCTAAAGCTTTTGACACTGTGGATCACAAGAACTCTGCAGATGTTGGATGCTGTCTATCATGGTGCACTAAGATTCATAACTGGCTGTGATTATCATACCCACCACTGCACCCAGTATTCACTGGTCAACTGGACATCATTAACTTCACGCAGACTCTCTCACTGGTACATTTTCATCTTTAAATCACTTCTTGGTCTGCTGCCTTCATACATCTCCTCCTACATGTCTCTTTGTGAGTGCAGCTACAGCGTGCTCTCTCAGGACATCATTACCTGCAGTGTTCCCTCAGTGAGGACTGAACTAGGCAAAAGGACCTTCTCCTACTCCGCTCCTGTTTCCTGGAATATCTTACAAAAACATTTGAAGGTCTCGACCTTTGACCTCTCTAAGTGGCTTTAAGAATCTGTTGGACTCCTGGCAGGGACCGATGCAGACATGTTCCTGTTTTTTAGTTTTCTACATTTGCCTTAGAATCAAGCTGTTTTTTTTTTGTTACCTTTTTTTAGCCATCCTATTTGTTTTAAAAAAAACCTGTACTATGACTTTTTACAACTGTTTATTGTTGTTGCTGTTGTCCATTGTTGTCATCTTTCTTTGTTAAAATCAGATCTCTCTTGTAAATGAGTCCTCGAGGCTCAATGGGATTTACCTGTATAAATAAAGGTTGAATGAATGAATTGTATACACTTTCTTTTTTATTCTTTATATTTTTGCTATTTTGGGGTGTAACTGGGACCTTGAGTACACAATTTCATTCCACCTCATGTATCACATGTGATACAAATGACAATGAAGAACCTTGAACCTTTGATTATTAGGTGGTATGGTGATACAATGTTTAGTATTGATGGCTCACAGCAATAACTACATTATGCATGTTCGCCTCCTGGTCTTTCAAGGTGGAGTTTACATGTTCTCCTACTGCATGCATGGGATTTCTCAGGGTACTCCAGTTTCCTTCTATTGATCAAAAATGTGATGTTACGATAATTGTTAACTGGTAAATTGTCCCTTGGTGTAAGTTAACATCAGGGCTGCTTGTTTATCTCGTTTGTCTCTTTGTCCCTTTCATGAACTTGTGACCTGTCCAAAGTGTACCGTGACTCTTGCACAGTGACTGCTGGACGAAGGCACTGTTTTATAGAAGAGTTTTCTGTATTTCATACAATCTACATTCACACCAATGCACCTGCTCTGTTGAAAGTTTGTGCTTCACACCTGTACATGCATCATGACTGAACTAATTAGTGTTTAGGTACACAGTGGTAGTTTTGGTACCACTTTACAATAAGGCTCTCCTATAGATGGCTAATAAAAAGTTTATAGATAGGCTCCCGGCAGTTTGCCAATGACTCTAACACTCTCCTAAATGTGATGCATGACATTATGGAAATATCTAGAATATTTACTATGTCAGTGATAAAAATATATGATTTAATGATTGCAGAAGGTGCTCTAATGCATGAAAAGCGTTCTGAGCTAGTAATGTTGATTAGTTTGTAGACCCTGATCTTCGCTCTTTGACTTCCAAGGGCTCCCCCAGGCATGGTCTATCTTGTTCATCTGGAAAGGAAGAAAAAACTCTGTGCCTCGTTTCCCTCCTATCATGCAATACCCAGTTTATTTGCACAGAGTGCTGCCGGTATTTTTTAGCCTGTCACAGCTGAAAATGTTTGTGCAAATAAAACTGATTTAAACATTAATGTGTTTGCATGTTGTATATAAATAACAGAACCTCCCAACTTCCCCTGGTGGTCTAATATGAAAACATACTACCAATTAATCAACTAATCTATTCACCAATTCAACCACCCCTGATTTACTCCTCATTTATGCCCCTTTTCCACTGTTACGGTGCGGATCAGGTCAGTTCGGGTTGGTTCAGATCGGCTCGTGTCTCGTTGTGTTTCCATGTACATTTCTGGACCGGCTCTGTAGGCGGGGACTAGAATCCAACTGGTCTTACCACCTGGTGACGGTAGTGCTCCCTCAAGCTACTTACTAGCCACCACTAAGCGTATTAGAAGAAGAACACCCTGAAGGTTTTGTCTCAAGGTGTTGTGGAAGAGACGTCATGCTCTGATGGAGCTGTAACTTTTAAACCTGATTCATAATCCTACCTTACTGCCTTCCTGCTGCTTTAAACCCATGTGTTTTACATTTTAGTTTTGATTTTTACGATAAAGATGTATTAAAATATCTTCACTTTTATTATATACAGATATGCACAAGGTTCATGTTAAAATTACAAAACATCACACAGTGCTGTAATCTTTGAAACTGCTTTTACAATAAGACTTGAAAACAATTAGGTTAAAGTTTGTCCTTAAATTTTAAAGATTTGTCTTTCATTAAATTTAAAAACATAAATGTATTATTTATTAATCTAAAAAAATTAAGTCTGGTCCTCTGGACATTCAAACAACAAAACAAACAAACAAAAAACATTTATTGTTTATTTATTATAAACTGTATTGTTTGTTTTGTGAATGTCCAGAGGACCAGACTTAACTTTTTAGATTTTTCTACCTGGATTATTGAGCAGCATCAGGATATTAATTAATAAATAGTCAGTTGGTCTGTGAACACCGTGGGGTCCTAGAAGAGTTGAAGAGGTGGCTGTTGATGTCTGTGCCTCCCTGGTGAAGATGCTGCCCCCATGACCCGGAAGCAGAAGAGGATGGATGGATGGATGAATGGACGGATGGATGGATGGATGGATGGATGGATGGATGGA
>NC_056504.1:1292396-1294022 GCF_014905685.2 Nematolebias whitei
GGATGGATGGATGGATGGATGGATGGATGGATGGTGAAGGAGGAGACCATCAAACAGCAGGAGTGCTCAGTTCAGGTGAACTCCTGCCTGTTTGCTTCAGATCAGCTGTTCAAATCTCTGCAGGTTCAAATAAAAGGTGCACCAGGACTTTCAGCTGAATCTCTCGGGGGTTACAGTTGTACGGCCGATAACTGATAACTGATAACTGATCAATGATAACTGATAATTGATAACTGATAACTGATAACTGATAACTGATCAGTGATAACTGATAAATGATAACTGATAAATGATAACTGATAAATGATAACTGATAAATGATAACTGATAAATGTTAACTGATAACATAAATGATAACTGATTACTGTCTTCTGTATTTTTGACTGTTTTTGTCTCACTTCATCCTAGAACCAAAAAAATTACAACATAATAACAGTTGAGCAGATTCTGGTAATCTTTTTTTAGGATCCATTAAAGATCAAATGCAATTGGAAATTTTTCTCAACTTCCAGTATGAATTTAAACAAACATTATATGAACTTAACATTGAAAAATTTGTTTAGGAAATTCAATGTTCCACGAAACCACTTAAGAAAAAATTGTTTAATAGGAAAAGTAGTTTGTGTTCCAGTGGATGGTGGGAGTCTCCCACCATCCACTGGAACACAAACTCTCTGTCATCAGAACTTTACAACATCAGGCCGAATGCGTCCCCATGAAGACAGAAGGGAAGGAAAAGGAACAGAAACACATCCAAGAATCTCTCCAAACATGTGGATATCCTAACTGGGCTTTTGTCAAGTCAGCGAGGAAATCTACAAAACACACTAATAAACAGAAAAAGAAGAACAGACGTAAAAACATTGTCATCCCTTATGTTGCTGGAGTATCAGAGAAATTCAGAAGGATCTTCAACAAACAACATCTGTAGTGAACCTGATCTGATCCTGATCTGACCCTGATGACCTCAAATCTATCAGATGGACAGGGACTGTTATTTCATTGATCTGAATACAGTCTGAGCCATCTGATGACTTTCTTTCTTGAATTAATCAAGCAGAAAAGACAATTCTCTATAATCATTACTGTTTTACAAATGTTTAATAATCAAATTGTGTTGGTTCCACTCAATGTTACAGGTTGAAAAGAACTACTCATTTTTATTTCACATAAACAGTAAGTAATGATTTTTATTCCTCATTCAAAGAAGAAATCTGTTAGGATTTGTGGTCGGAGCGAACCCAGAGTGCAGAACAGGGACTCAACTCGGCAGATATACAAAAATAAGTTTTTAATGATGAACGAAAAGTACAAAATAAATATGCTGACGGGGCAGCAAAACTTACATAAACAAGGAGGGAGGCACGGGGAACTCGGGAGACACGAGGAACACGAGGAACCAGGAAAACAGAGAGACTCAGGAGACTCAAGGAAGCACACCCAACGAA
Organism: Nematolebias whitei; assembly: GCF_014905685.2. Taxonomy (NCBI): domain Eukaryota; kingdom Metazoa; phylum Chordata; class Actinopteri; order Cyprinodontiformes; family Rivulidae; genus Nematolebias; species Nematolebias whitei. The sequence goes on from NC_056504.1 coordinate 1,293,845, forward strand.
GACGACCCGACCAAGGACAAGACAGAATAGGGAGACTTAAATACAAGGAGAAGACGAGACATGATGACAAACAGCTGGGACGAGACACAGGTGGCAACAATGGAAACTAACGAGGAGCACGAGGAAAACAGACACACCGGGCCACAGAAAACTAACATCCTTACAGTACCCCCCCCCC
>NC_056504.1:1294122-1296218 GCF_014905685.2 Nematolebias whitei
CAGGAATGGTTTAAAATAAGAGATTAATATTAAGAGATAAACAGATTCTGGTGTAGTACAGGGTTTGGGCCTGGGTCAGATCTGCCAAGACAGACAGGAGTGTTAGTGAACTTGGCGTGGATGGGGAGGCGAAGACAGGTACAATGATAATCACTAACCTTCTGTCTTGATGGAGTAACGGGTACTGTTGTCACGCTGGTGCCGATGACGTCACTCATGCAGCGTAACAGCAGTAGCGGAGCAGAAGAGATTTTGTAGGTACAAAAAGGGGAGTTCCAGTTCCAAAGTTCAAGAGGGGAAGTAGGGGTTTGTACACAGTGAGCAGAACAGAGCCAAAAACGTGATCCAGAATCGTGGTCAAGAGAGGGCACAGAGTCGTTGCCATAAAGCAGAAACCAGATCAATCCAAGAGGGGCAGGAAAGGCGAGGAGTCAAAAACAGGCAATGGTTCAGAAACGAGGCAGGAGTCAAGACTGGGTATGCTGGATTTCTAATACTTTGCAGGTTCAAGAATCTTGCACTGACTGAGTGACTGAAGGGAGCTTAAGTAGGGAGGTGAACAGGTGTAGAGCATGAGCTTGATTGCTGGGAGAGAGTGAGAGACAGGAACAGGCAGAGCTTGTTCAGGTCTCAGCTCAGGTCTCTCTTGTAAATGAGTCCTCGAGGCTCAATGGGATTTACCTGTATAAATAAAGGTTGATTGATTGAGCTTGGCAGGAACAATATAAATATGACTGGCTGTGAGGGGCAAAAACATGACACATTTTATATATTTCATTTGAAAGAACTTGATTTTTTTTCTCACTTTCTAAATTCTGTTTCTTTTCTGTCTATATGAAGGCCTTCGCATGGTGGTCTGACCTCATGGTGGAGCATGCCGAGATCTTTCTCTGTGTTTACTCATCCGACATGGACGCTGCCCTTGAAGTTCAGCCACCTGACAGCTGGGACAGTTTCCCTCTCTTCCAGCTTCTCAATGACTTCTTCAGATTGGACAGTAAGTGACTAACTATTAAAGACAAGTTATTGTCACATAAAAACTTTCACTTTAAAGAACGACCTGACATTTTAAAAATGAATTCATATCACCTACTGCCTTTCATACTAGAGTTTTCAACTAATACTGTATCATCTAATTCAGTTGATGTTCACAGAATTTGTAAAAATACAAACTTGGTTTAAACTTAATAAATTATCATTAAACTTAGATAAAACTAACTATATGATATTCAATAAAAGAAAGAGGACTGTCAATATTCTATTTAGATTAGAGGGTGTTGAGATTTGAGGTTAAGTTTTGGATGTTATCATTGATGTAAAGCTGACATGGGAACATCACATCAATTCTGTAAGAATAAAAATAGCTAAATCTATTGCAGTACTGTACAAAGTAAGTGTAGGATTAACAGTCCTCAGATTGTTTAATTTTTATGAGTAATTTTATTTTGAAGGGGCACCACTGGCTTCCGGTTCTGAAGCCAGAAATTATTCATTTATTCAATCAGACTCAAGTTAAATGCTCTAGTGAATTCTTTTCGTATTAAAAAAAGTCATATATAATAAAAACGCTTTGAGTCAAAGTACAATTTTTTTTGTGAGATTTATTATCAATTTTGGTGAATATAAGTGATCAAACGGTGAATACAGCTGCAGAATGAATGATGGCTTACTTTGACAACACAAGGTTATGGAGTTATCTTTTAAACTTTAATATGGTAAATTATGAGGTTCAAAACAGAGTAAATTATCATCTATAAAGTTAGCTAAATGAAGTGTTTTGGCTAGATGTGATTTGTCAATTTAGGAGAACTTAATTCTAATAATAATGATGAAATTTATATACTGGACAACTTCTTATCTGGGACATCTGACACCAGCAGAGAAAATCTTAGCAGCTTTTTCCTACCGATTGGAAGGTGGTCTGCAATTCAACCGCCCGGAGGGTCACCAGAACTCTTGAGATGACTTATGCGCTGAAAGTGGGATTTCCCTCGACACTGGAAATCAGCTGAAATCTAGAGTCGAAAGTTGGCTCCCGAGGGGGGTCAGTTGATGAGCTACTGGAGGGCTGCGTTTTCTCCTTCTGGTGGCAAAGA
>NC_056504.1:1296318-1306305 GCF_014905685.2 Nematolebias whitei
GACTACAACAAAGAGTTCTACTTGGAAGTGGGCTTCTCAACTTACTGCATGAGTGCAGGTCTGTACCAAATACACGACAAAGACAGGCGTGTTGTGGCCTACGCCAGCAAAACAATGGCAGGCCCTGAATTACGGTATTCAGACTGTGAGAAGGCTCTATTGACCACTGTGTGGGCAGTGAAACATTTCTCCTGCTATATTGGTGGACAGAGGATTATTGTTGAGACACAACACCAGCCAGTAACGTTTCTGAACAGCCAACGCATCAGAGATGGTGTGGTGACAAACTCACGCGTTGCAACATGGCTAATGGCACTTCAAAGTTTTAACCTAGACATCCGCTACGGTCAAAATAAGAAGTCGTACTTGGGCACTGATTTGGCAATCTGCCAAGAATGTACACAGGATGTACCAGCCACCCAACAGCCGGTTGTGAGCAAACCCTCAGCTGCTGAGGACCCAAATCACCACTTCTTTGATAGCAATATCTGCAAAGATATGGCAACAATGTACGTGGATGGATGCTCATTCCACCACGAGACAATCTGCAAAGCAGGTGTTGGAGGAGTTCTCCTCCAGGACCAAGAACAGGTCACATTTGGCTATAAATTAGGCTCTCAGTCTTCTCAGTACGCTGAGATAGCTGCAATCCTAATAGGCCTACAGATGGCAGTAGAACGCTCCATCCAGACGCTAGTCATCTGCACTGACTCTAACTATGCTCGACTCAGTTTCTTGTGTCATCTCGCTCTGTGGAAACAGAACGGTTTTCTCACAAGCAACAAAAAGGTGGTAAAACACAAAGAGCTTTTCATGACATGTGATCACTTAGTGACGTCACATGATCTACAGATCTTCTGGAAGAAAGTTCCAGGACACTCCAGAGTCCCAGGCGATGACAAGCACTACAATGACCTTGCAGACTCCCTAGCCAAAGAAGGAGCCGTTGACGGACCCACGTGGTCCTTCGACCCCTCCTGGCTACTCAACACTCAGTCGTCACAAGCTACAACTGAGGTAATGGCAGTCACACGTGCACAAGCTGCAGCTAAACCTGCTGATAACACAGTTTCTGTGCGCCCAATGCTGACTGACCCAGACATCATCCAACTTCAGAAGTTGGATCCTGCAATTAACTCGATGATGCTGTATCTGACTGACCCAGACAAATACACTCCATCGAAAGACGAGCTGGATTCCAATCCAGACCTCAAAGTCCTCTTTCAGCTGCGCAAACAGCTAAAACTACTTAAAGGCATCCTAACTTTCGCTCATGGACGGACGTCCTCACCTGTGTTCGTGGTCCCCCATGACCACAGGGGGGTGATGTTAGTCCATGCACATGACCTTCCGTCCGCAGGACATAAGGGTGACAATGCCACGCTGAAAGCATTAAAACAAATTGCTTATTGGCCTGGAATGAAAAAGGATGTCAAGGACTACATAAAAGGGTGCCTGATCTGTGGCCAGTTTCAACCATCCAGACCACTTCACAGAGCACCACTGCATAGTAGAGGCATTGCATTTCCATGGTCGGACCTCCAGATTGACTGGGTCGGACCACTCACTAAGACCTCTAGAGGAAATAAATATTTTCTCACGGTAACCTGCGCGTTTACCAAATGGGTAGAATGTCTACCAGCCCCTAATGACACAGCACAAACCACTGCTATGTTATTAATGAATCATGTATTTTCAAGGTTTGGACTTCCCCTTAGGGTGAACTCAGACCAAGGTACACACTTCACAGGTGAAGTAATGAAGGAACTGTGGAAGACGCTAGGCGTCAAAGCCAACTTCCATATTGGCTACCACCCACAGGCTTCAGGCCAGGTTGAGAGAGCAAATAGGACGGTGGTGAGTATTTTGAAAAAATACGTAGCCGCAAACCACAAGGACTGGGACGTGAAACTCCCTCTTGTCCTCATGGCCATAAGGGCCACTCCACACACGTCGACTGGCATCGCTCCTTTCGAGATGATGACGGGTCGACAAATGACTCTCCCTCTGCACCTGTTGTACCAACCAGGCGATGCTGCCATGGCAACAGCCTACACCACACAACAATACATGAAAGACTTGGAAAGACACCTTAAAAACACTTTTGCTTTCGCACAGAAAAACCTGGAAAAATCAGCTGAAGGACGCAAAGCGTACTACGACCAAAAGGCCTCTTACGAGGAACTCCAAGTGGGAGACAGGGTCTGGTACTACACGTTTGCACCCAAAACTGGGAGAGTAGAGTCCGGGACCGGAACTCTCGCCCGTAAGCTGATGCCCAGATGGACTGGACCCCATCTGATAATCGACAAAGTGTCTCCAATTATCTACCAGATAAAAATCAGTAAAGGCCAAAAAGAGCCAACTGTTAAATGGGTACATCGTAACCAGATTAAACAACACAAGGCGTGCAATAACTCCTCAGGAGACAAAGATCTCACAAAATCTGACCTCGTGGGAACAAGGGTCATCCAAGCAGAAGATAACTAATGGATAATAAACTTAACCATAGTTTAAATTCACAGGACCTTCCCTTGATAAAACGGGACAGCGTGACTGAAATCTGGCAACCAGGGTGAGGAGAAGCAGTGAAACGATGTTTCTAGATGCTTAGTCACTACTCTTGTCGGTGCTGAAACGTTGTTTAGTTGATTTTGGTATTGTTTCTGAGGTAAGAATGAATTTTGTTGTGTAGTAAGTTAGAGACTAAGAAGCCTTTGACCATGCCAACATGCAGTTCATTCATTAAATTGCAATCTTTGCGGAGTCAATGTATATTATTGCTACTTTGAGTACCATAATCTACGTTGATCTCAAAACGCTTAAGCCGAACCTACTCGAACAATTCTATTCGGGGGGATAGCTAATTCTTTTTGATAAGTCTCGCCATAGACTTCCAAAACATTTTATGGGAAAACCAAACACCCAATCTCAAGTCGTTCGTCTAAAAGACAACAGACAATTACACCAAACTATATTTTACCATGTAAAGCTAACTTAAACCAAGTTAGAAATGGAAAAATAGTTTGGAACACTTTTCTATAGGCATAAACCCCTGTAGTTACCCCTTTTCAGCATTCTCCACCCCTTAACTGGTAGTTGTAGCTGTTCCCAACCATAATAGCTTACACACCAGATGCATATAGTTTAAGGCCTTATGTAAAATCCCCTTCATAAGCCCACCTTAAACCACATAATTGCATGACACATTGAACCAGAACGGCACAGGCTGGACGTCGCTGGAGACAACCTTCGCTGGAGGCGACCTGCAATCCTGACGTTGGTCTCAACTCTTCATCCAGTGGCCGCTTCTTCAGTTCAATCCAAGGGTACCCCTCTGTATGCTGATTAATCAACACTTCCAATCGTTGTGGATTTACCATTGTGGATTATATGACTTTTTCCAGTGGATTACAGACTCTGTTTCCAAGGGGTTAAAGCATTGCCACAATGGAATTATCGAGACGATATGGAATTATAATCAACACAATGGGATTACCAAGAACATTGTGGAATTACCTTGACTTTTGTTTTCCTTGCTGGATTACTTCTGACTTTGGTCTTCCTTGATGGATTACTTCTGACTTTGGTCTTCCTTGCTGGATTACATCAAGCTCAAGGACATTTGAAGGTCTAAGTTCACGGTTGGAATTCATCCCCATGGACAGGTGATGATTTCCAAAGGGGGGACTGTAGTGAACCTGATCTGATCCTGATCTGACCCTGATGACCTCAAATCTATCAGATGGACAGGGACTGTTATTTCATTGATCTGAATACAGTCTGAGCCATCTGATGACTTTCTTTCTTGAATTAATCAAGCAGAAAAGACAATTCTCTATAATCATTACTGTTTTACAAATGTTTAATAATCAAATTGTGTTGGTTCCACTCAATGTTACAGGTTGAAAAGAACTACTCATTTTTATTTCACATAAACAGTAAGTAATGATTTTTATTCCTCATTCAAAGAAGAAATCAGGTTAATATGCATTTCTTGATTTTCTGTCTGAAATGAGCTAAGTTTTGTAAGTATGTGAAAGGTCGGTTTTCGGTCAACTAAAATGTTTACCGAGAAAGATGTCATGTTTAAACTTTTTCAGAAGATTACCAAGAGTTGACTCCACGAAGTCTGCTTTTCTGCAATAATCTCTCTGTCAGTTGTTGAACAATCTCATTCTCTGACCTTGGCTTAGATAACATCTTACGTCACAAAAACACACCTCTTTCTGGTACATCCACAAATCAGAAAGCTCTAAATTGAACCGGAAGTCGACCCATTTAAAATGTGGCAACTTCCCAGTTCATGTTAGAATGGAAAAGAATTCGGGAGATGTCCAGAGAATTCCAGAGGCTGAGGAGATGAAGAACTAGAGAGTTGCTGGAGTTGAAAGATTCTGTTAGAGTCTGAGAAGTTCTGAAGAATGAAAGGAGTTCAGAATTCTTGGGTGCAAACGCATTCAAGATGATCCAGAGACGTTTTGGGATTATAATTTCTGTTTGAAAACCACCCACGACTATCTAAGGATTTCAGCTGCTCTCAACGGAGACGCTGAAAAAAGTCTGGAGGATTCTCTATCGAGCTGACCTACGTCAACCAGGTAACAGTCTCCTCTTCGATTAAAGTGTACCGGAGGCAAGCTGAGATCTGATGAAGCGTGCACGTTCTGGTCAAACAGATTAATTCCCTCACATATCTCTCTGTAAGATAACTCCATTTCATCTTAAAACTCTCCTCTCTCTCATAAAATCAGTACAGATATTTTAGAAATATCTGAAGCAAAGTCCTCAATTACTACCGAGTGATTGAAGCTCATTTTCTGTGAAACTTGTCTGTTATTATTTTCATATTTTGCCAAATTAATGTAAATGTTTGATGTTAAACTTTGATTCTGAAAATAAATGACCGCATTGATTTGATGGGTCAAAGATAATAACGTCTATCGTTACATTTCTGTTAAATTCAATGCACGACATTACACAGCCAGAAAGATGAGGAACTCGTGAATATTGTATGCATATATATCTCATATATTGTCATACTACAACTAGTGGCACGTACCTACGTGACTACTACAACATCCCAGTACGTTTCAAACCCAGCAGGACTCTCAGACAGAGGCTGGTCCACCCTAAGGACAAGACACCCATACACAAACAGAGTGGTGTAGTGTATGCGGTCCAGTGCAGCGAGGACTGTCCAGACCTCTACATTGGAGAAACTAAACAGCCTCTTCACAGACACATGGCTCAACACAGGAGAGCCACCTCCTCTGGACAAGATTCATCTGTTCACCTCCATCTCACAGATAAGGGACACTCTTTTGAGGACCAAAATGTGCACATTTTGGACCGAGAACACAGATGGTTTGAGAGGGGGGTGAAGGAAGCAATTTATGTAAAAAGAGAAAAGCCGTCTCTTAACAGAGGAGAAGGCCTCAGATTTCCACTTTCAAAAACATATAATGCAACTTTAAGACTGAGGGGCCGTTTACACAGAGCGTATTTTGAGTGCATCCGCAGCTTTCTCTCTGTGGTTCTGCTGATCATTTACACAACACCAGTGGCCCCCCCTTTTTGAATCCGGAGGTTTCTGAACCCACCTTCCAGAGTGGAGGTTTTTCACTGACCTCCCGCTGATAATGTAAACATCTCCCACTGAGGCTTTGTGTTAAACCACATGCGCACACGCACGCATGGACAGACGCTATATTTCTATCAACATGGCGGCGGACACACTGCTTTCAGAACCTCGACTGATGGAATATATTTTAATCTCGTAGTTAATCTACGTCAGATTCCAGGTGCTGTGATCGACATCTGTGTTGGAAGAGACACAGTCTGATCCAGGTCTAATGTCGCTGTTTATAGAACGTGACACGCGCAAACGTCGCACTGCACTATAACATACTAAATGTGCTAAATAATAACAGTTTAATAATAATAAACAGTATTTATGTTAAGTTTACTATATATAATGAAGCTCTCTGAGCTAAATGAAGCTATCTGGACATTATGTAGTTCAAATTTAAAATTATGCTAAGCATGTAGCGTGAACACTAAAGTTGAAAATGAAGACATCAGGTTTAATTTTTATTTATTTATTCAACACCACAAACTGTATGTCACACAAACACTGATAATTAAACTGAACACACTATTAAAACACGTTAACTGAACTTGAATGGACTGAATAAAAGAACTGAGGGGAATTTTAAATAAATAGTTCATCCAACATCTGTCTCTTCGACATCCTTCTGCAGTTCATCTGGGCCGAGCCTCGTTCAGAACCGGTCCGCCTGGTGGAAGGACAGCCCCTTCTTATTCTTCTTCTTTCAGGAAAAATAAAAACTCGGTTGTTTTGTAACCGAAGTAAACACAAACTAACATTATTAAGAACATTTGATTTACCTGCTGTAAAACAGCTACTGATGATCACGGAGTAAAGTCCGACATCGTCGACTCGGTTCTGGTCCACTCAGCGACCGGTGTGGAGCTGTTAGACGAAGCGGTCCCGCTTGGCCTCAAATCTGTCGACTCTTATCCACAATCCACCTTTAACTTGTTGTTACGTTGTTGTTAGCTGTTGTTAGCCCAGAGGAAAACAACGTGCCGAGGCAGCACGCATGCGCATTTGGTGAAGGTACAAAATTCACAGCACCATCTAATGACCTGGCATCGCAACTACAGCAGATTCGGGAGGGTGGGGGGAATCCTCGGGATGCATGTAAACCCAAAATGCGACCGTGTCAACGCAAATCTTTTCCTCTAATTAACATATGAAAAAAACTACGTTTCCCCCCCATCGTGTCCATGTAAATAGGGCCTAAGACTGATTCCCAGCCAGTTTTCACACCTGATGGGAACAGAGTGGCCTCATCTGTGAATTAGAGTAACAAAGACCTTAAGAAACGCCCTATTGTTAAGGTGTTTAGTTGTGAATTGCCAATCTACTTATGTGTATGTGTCTTATCTCACTCGGCCTTATAACCAGAACCCCTCACTCTCTGCTCTTTGAATTGAGAAAGCTCCTAGGATGAGGAGCGAAATGTCTTCTGTTACAAATAAAGTCCAGTTGTTTTTGTGTTGAACACTTTTTGAATTCATAACGTCCTGGATGACTGAGAATCTTCATCAGCATTCTCCGCTGATGGAGCAGAGGCAGAAGCTGGGAGGCTTGGTGGGTTTAATGTGGACTATAGAGACGAACCATCACGCACTGAAATATGTTCTGGATAAAATACAGTGAGAAACGGGACCGGAGGACAGTTAGAGTTTATACAAATTAGCTTAGTATCGTAGCACCGATGTTGTCCTATTATGGCGTCAGCCTCTTTTGTTAGTTAAAAATATGTTTGGAACCGATGGGATGAGTAACTTAATGTATGTTTAAAGTTAGAAAACACTCACCATATTCTATAAATGATTCAAGTAGAGCAGTGGCCGTGTCCAAACCACCCTCCAATCCTCCATCTAGCTCGCTTTGACTTTTGTCGTCAGCCACCAAGCACAACACCACCTGCACTTCTGTATTTGACCACGGCTTTGATAGTAATGTTTTTGTATAGCTTTAAAATACTAAAATATACGCTCCTCGAGTTATCGCTAATGGCAGGCGGTACAGAAAAATGGCAGATAGGGTTGTTTGGAAAGACTCCACAGACTCCTCCCCCAGACCAATCAGTGACCGACAGTGTTTCTGATGTCACGGCTCCACTCGCTTGGACCTCTTGAGAAGCCGGGCCAGAATTATGGGAGGTGAGCCGGTCCCAAGAACCATGGAAAAGACCTCAAACACGCGTCAAGCCAAAAATATCCGACCCACACCGTGACAGTGGAAAAGGGGCATAAGATTGCTAAAATTCACATTTACCCCTTGGAAAGCCTGTAACCTAAACCCGTCATTGTCTGCAAACATATGTAATAATCAAAAACTCAATTCCTGGTCTTGGGTCCCTTGTCATGGCATGTAACGCAGGTCAGCTGTGGGAAAACGTCATTATTTTATAGAATCCTAGCGTCTTATTAAATCATCAATGCAATTCCACCATCTAGTGGCGTAATTTCATCATGCTCTACTTTCAAAGCTTAATACAACAGAAACTATCCATGCCCTCACACATTAATCAGTAATCACTTAATCAAATCATCAAGTAATCAATAAAAGTAATAACTAAATATGTAACATACAAAATTATATTAATCAACCATGTTAATTTAAGACAAAAATTACCATAATGCCCCAAAATACTGTAAAGAAACTGTAAATGTTAATATTTAACCCAGCCCATTAGCACCTCATAATTAATCAGTCAATCATCTTATTTCACAAAGTAGTCTGAGAAGACCTGTCATCAATTAAGGCTAACAGTTTAATGTTCAACCAAACACAATTCTAAAGTGCCCGTCCACCCCACACACTGCATTTAACAACATAGACATCCGTATTTAATTGTTAAAATTTACCCACATCTTAACTTATATTATCTGTCAATTACCCCTTATAATCACCTGTGTTTGGCTTCCTTCCTGTTAGGTTGTGTCCCTCTTCTATGAAGGTCCAGTTAGTTACATCACCAAGAGGTCCATTCTAAAACCCCCTTATTGTCTCAAATAAAAATTTGTAAATTAATTTATCCTAAACGTAATTGTAATTTCAAAACAGTGTTTTATAATCATTTCACTAATGCAAAAATTCAAAACCTTTAGTCCATTTGTCTTCATTTAGAATTATTTAAACTGAGCTATAACTATAATAAAAACAGTCACAGTTTTAAAGCATTTGATTGGCTAAAAATATGTTTTAAATCCCCCCACCACCTGTATGAAAAGCAAAAATAAAAAATAGAAACCCGTTATTTTTCTGGTAATGTTAATTTGATGTTAATAAACTCTCACAGCCAGATTAGTATGAATCTGAAAATACCCTCCTGTCCTGAATAATCATAACATCCTCATTTTATGTGTGATGTTCTCAGCCCAGGGTGTAGAACCGGTGACTTTTCTCACTGGCACGCCACCTTTTGCCACTCCAGAGTAGTCCATCTGCCATTTGATAGGTTGGATGAAGTCTGTCATCCATCATTCAAAACACAGTCAGTGGACTCTCAACGCCTCTGTCAGTGACCCGTCTGGAGCTGCAAAATTGGGGGACAAAAGAACAAACATCTTTCTCCCACAATATCAAAAAATTCCACCCACCTGAGACAGCAAATAAAGTTAGCAAGTCTATGCACAACATAACATTAACTGTCTATATAACTATTGATAGTCTTATTATGAGTTAAGATAAGATAAGATAGAACTTTATTGATACTGCCGAAAATTATTGTGCCAGAGTTTCAGTACAAAGGAACATATACAAGAATCACAAGATATAAAAATAATGGAGAATATAAAAATGCCAACAATTAAGTTCTAAACAGGTGCAGACAGAAACATTAAAAAGTTTATTGTAGTACAAGATTAATTTTTTATTGTCCTATGTGCAGAAAGTGGGAGGAGTTGAAAAGCTTGATAGCCACAGGGAGGAAGGACTTCCCGTGGCATTCTGTGGAGCACCTCGGTGGTCTCAGTCTATGACTGAAGGTGCTGCGGTAAGAGACCAGTGTGTCATGCAGGGAGAGTGATGTGTTGTTCAGGATCTGGAGCAGGTTCCTCAGCATCCTCTGCTCAGACACCTCTGTCAGAGACTGCAGTTCCTCTCCCACAACTGAGCCAGTTCTCTTGATGAGTTGATTGAGTCTGTTGGCATCAACTTTCTTCACCCTGCTGCACCAGCACAACACAGCTTAGAAGAAGACGCTGGATATCACCGACTGGTAAAACATCTGCAACATGGTCCTGCAGACATTAAAGGACCTGGACCTCAGAAGAAAAAGGTGACTCTGTCCTTTCTTGTAGAGGACGTTGGTATTAGCTGTCCAGTCCAGTTTACTGTCTAGGTGGACCCCCAGGTATTTGTAGCAGTCCACAGTGTCCACCTTA
>NC_056504.1:1306405-1348276 GCF_014905685.2 Nematolebias whitei
GCAGTCCACAGTGTCCACCTTAGTACCCTTGATGTTGACAGGGTTGGTGGGGCTGGTCTTCTTCCTGTAGTCCACCTGCAGCTCTTTAGTTTTTCCAACATTGAGTTGCAGGTAGTTCTGTCCACACCACAAAGTTGTCCACCACACCTTTGTATTTAGCTTCCTGGTCACAGTGATGCAGCCCACAATGGCAGAGTCATCCGAGAACTTCAGCAGGTGACAGGATTGTGAGTTGTACCTGAAGACCAAGGTGTAGAGGGTGAACAGAAATGGTGAGAGGACCGTCCCCTGAGGACGGTGTGAGGACCGTCTCCTAAGGAGCCCCTGTGCTGCTCAGTATGGTGTCTGAGGTGGTGTTCTGCAGCCTCACATACTATGGTTGACCTGTGAGGTAGGCTCCGATCCAAGTGACCAGCGAGTCATTCACCTGCATATCCAGGAGCTTACTGCAGAGTAGAGCAGGTCTTATGATGTTAAAAACACTAGAAAAGTCAAAGAACATGACTCTTACAGTGCTGCCTGCCCTGTCTAGGTGCGTGTAGGCTCTGTGCAGCAGGTAGATGATGGCATCATCAACTCCGATGCATAGCTAGTATGCGAACTGGAGGGGGTCCAGGTATGGTTCCACCACTGATCTGACGTGTTTCAGGACCAACCACTCCAGCGACTTCATGGCATGTGATGTCAAGGCCACAGGTTTGTAGTCACTGTGTGAGTTTGGGTGGTTATTTTTCGGCACCAGGACCAGGCATGTTGTTTTCCACAGATCGGGTACCACCCTCATGCTCAGGTGAAAAATGTGCCAAAAAACATCACACAGCTGAGCCGCACATCCTTTCAGGAGTTTAGGGCTCAATCCATCTGGACCTGCAGACTTGCTTGGACATAAACGGCTGAGCTCCATCCTCACAGCCTCCCTGCTGATGGTGATTGGAGGCTCTGATGGTGGAGGGGATGGGGTGTTAGGTGAAGTGGGTTGCAGCTGGGGTACATTATGTTGTTGCTGATGAGGAGGGGAGCGGTTGTCTAAGGGGTGTGATGACCCCCTTAAAGGTGTAGGATGAGGTGTGGGTGGGGCCAGAGCAATGAGTGAAAAGGGAGCAGTTAGAGGTGTGGGTGAGGGGTGAGCAGTGTTCACAACGCCAAACCAGTTGAAGAACTGGTTTAACTTGTTGGCCTCCTGTTGGTCTCCTTCCATCACTGCTGCAGACTTTTTCTGACCAGTGATGCTTCTCATCCCATTCCAGACCTCCTTGGTATTGTTTAGAGCAAATTTGCCCTCCAGTTTCCTCCTGCACTGCTCCTTACCCTCCCTGATCTTGTCCCTCACCTCAGTCTGCAGTCTCCTCATCTCCTCCCTGTCCCCCCCTCTTGAGGCAGCCTTCTTCCTTTTCAAGGCTGCCTTGATGTCCTTGGTAATCCATGGTTTATTGTTGGAAAAGTAGCACACTGTTTTTGTGGGGATTATATTATCCGTGCAGAAGTTAATATAATCTGTAACACAGTCTCTGGGTATGTTTACATGGACATAAGTAACTGGATCAAATGGCCTGTCGGAACAAAAGTGTGTCATGTAAACACTCCGTTCGGGTTATTTTTTGTGTATTCGGCGCGATCCGATATAATTTGTGATCAGAACGAAACGGGTGGTTTACGCCGATCCGTAACCCGATCGGTGCGCATGTAAACGCTTGATCTGTTCGTTTTAATCTGATCGTGAAAAACTGAACTGACTGCGCATGTGCGACTTTGCCATTTCCGCCTGGCTAACGCTAATAATATTAGCATGTCAGGGGAGCAAAACTGGTCGGTGAGTGACACAAGATTTCTACTAGAAACTTTGAAAGAGCTCAAAATGATCTGTATCACCTGTAGCTCAGTCAGGGAGTGCAGTAACGTCTCCACCATCATTAAAACCTGTCGTGGGTCCATTTTGGGTGCTCTAGTTTGTTTACGTTCACCCCGGAAGTAGAACTTCTTCTTCTGTGTTTTTTTTAATGAGAGTTTACCACTTTGCTCATGTCAGTACTGCTGTTCAGAACAAAGCCCGCTGCATGTAAACGCTCGTCATGAACAGATTGTGCCCATGTAAACAATACATTTGAATTATTCAAACAGAACACATTTCAATCCGGTCAAAGAATTCTGCACATGTAAACATAGCTAGTGAGTGAGTTAATGTCGTGCCAATGTGTATCACAGCAGACATCTGTAGATGAACAGATGCTTGGATATATTCATCATTTAACGCGGGTTCCTCATTTTTCTGGACTGAATAAAACGTGCATTGGATTTAAGGAAATGCAAAGTGAGACGTCATTTAAATTTGACCCATCAAAATGAATGCGGTCATTTATTTACAGAATCAAATTTAACATCAAACCTTTACATTAATTTGGCAAATTATGAAAATAACAATATAAGCAATCAATCAGGAAAAATCATACGGCCATGATTTTTCCGTTGCTGCACCAAAGACATTTATGAAAACTGTACAACTATGATCTTTTACCCACACGGATGTGAATAAGCACTTTACACAGACATTTCTAAATATCTGGGAGAATTTCTACTTCATAGGAAAGTTTAAAGATGGAAAGAAGTTTAGAGGGAGTAAAGGATGGGGTTTGAGGGAAATTGAATGTTCACCAGAACCGACACTCTCCATCAGAAGCCCAGCTCGCCTCGGTACGCTTGGTAGGAAACTTGACCCATTACCTTTCTGATGATAATCAGCAGATATGGTGTTCCGTTAACGCTACCGGTCCAGCGTCTCCTTAGAATGGCTGTAGCCCGTCAGAAGTAGTGGCGAGGCTCTGTTCGACACACATTCACCTCAGTGGAAAATGTTATAATCCCATGGAACTCGGAAGAGCTTTGTTGTCATGTCAGGAACTCCAACAGCACTCCATCAGAACTCCAGAACTCTAGAAGTCTGACAACTCTCCAACTCCGTGAACTCTGTAACTCCGTGAGTCGTAAGTCACTCTCGGTAGACCAGGAAGTATTGACATTTTAAAGACTCTTTCCCGGTTCACTTTTTGGGATTTTTCATTGGTCAGAAACGACCAGAAGGGGTGTGTTTTTGTGACGTAAGAGGTTAGAGACAGCGAGAATTGTTATGGGACAGCTCAGAAATGTTCTCACAGACCGAGAGGGTTCTGTTTTGGCGTGTCTAAGAAACAGGTGCAAAACATCTCTATTTACGTCTGAGAGGATTCTAAAACATGACAGTTTTAACATAACAACTTGTTTTTCGTTTGACTGTAACCTTGTAAACGCACACACTTGCTCATTCAAAAGCAGAAATCAGAAAAATGCATAATTACTCTGCAACAGCTTTTAACATGAGAATAAAAATCATTACTCAGTTAATAAAATTGATTAGTTCACTGCAACATCTAAAATGGTTTGAACTAAGACACTTTGATTATCAACATTTGTAAGATAGTAATGATAATAAAAAGAGAGTGTTCTTTTCACTTGAATCTTCAAGAAAGAAAGTCTCAGGATGGGTGAACCTGTATCTATGTATTCAAATACATGAAATGACAGTTCCTGTCCCACAAGGTTCTAAAGGTCAAGAGTTTTGACCTTAGACTTAGTTTTGACGTAGGCCTAGTCCACTACACATGAAATGACAGTTCCTGTCCCACAAGGTTCTAAAGGTCAAGAGTTTTGACCTTAGACTTAGTTTCGACGTAGGCCTAGTCCACTACACATCCCAGTCAGGTATCAAAGCAGCCCTGCAGGGTCTCCATAGCTTCCTGTGGCCACCTCCATACAGTCCTCACAGTCATTGGTTGCCGCTGGACTGCAGGGATGTACGGGGGCTTGAGGTAAACTAGATTGTGGTCTGATTTGCCCGGGGGGGGGTAGAGCTATGACACTGTATGCTTCCTTCACATTAGCATACAGCAGATCCAGTGTTTTATTTCCCCTAGTTTTACAGTCAACAAACTGTTTGAATTTGAGCAAGGTTGAGGTTATTGTGACATTATTAAAATCACCAGAAATAGCCATGAAGGCATCAGGGTGCAAAGACTGTAGTCTTGCAATGGTTGATTTGATGATGTCATCAGCCCGCAACACTTCAGCAGTTGAAGGAATGTAAACACAGAGGATTATGGCATGTGGAAACTCACGTGGGAGATAATATGGTCTGAGACCGATTGCTATCAGTTCAATGTCCGGGTTACAGAAACGCTTCTTCTATGTTGGGGGTTGCACCATTTGTGGTTAATGTAAATCGCGACCCCCCCACCGCTTGCCCCTCACTCTGCAGCTCCAGTCAATGCGCACACAGTGAAAACCAGCTACATTCACTGCAGAGTCTGGAATATTGTCACACAGCCAAGTCTCCATGAAACACACCAATGAAGTCTCCCGAAACAATGGCTGGCTCCTTATGAGTGCCATTTGTTTGTCTGTCTTATTTACCAGTGACATTCCCCATAATAATGGATGGAAGGTAGGGTTTATACTTCCTCTTATCCAGACGTTGTCTTTTTTCCGCCCTGCATCCTTGATATTTCCTTCTAAGCTCTTGTGGGATTTCATGTTTTTGTCCAAAAACTCTGCTGTGTTGGAGACCGATCAGTTGTTCCCTGGTGTAAACAATAGCACCCCGCGTGTTTCCAGAAGGATGGGGGGTTGCCATGATAAAAGTGAAGAAAAGTACTCCAAATATGATTAAAAACAGGATAAAAGTACCTTAAAAAAATTACATGCGCTTTCCACTGAAACCCCACTATACAGTGCAAGCACAGTTTGAAAAGGGTAAAATTACATAAAAGCAAATAACCAAGAATGGCAGAAACTCTGGCAGGTAGCCACTCTCAGCAGCGTACAAAATAATAATAATAAATATTAGTTATTGAAAGTTAGCATTCATTATTGATAAGTCAATGAGGCTTAGCAGGTTAATACTCATCTGACACCTACACACAGGTTGTCCCTTGCCCCTAGTAGACATCCTTAAGTCACCATCCGGGAACACCTGCAGAAACATTGTTTTTTGTTTGTTTGTTTGTTTGTTTTTTTTTGTTTTTTTTTTTTGGGGGGGGGGGGGTACAGCCATCTATACATGCATGGTGTTCAATTTATGGGGTCCTAAAAAGCATTATCCAGTATTTTCCTGATAAGTCAACACGAAAACTCTCACACCTCCTCCCTGTGCTGCCACCTTACCATGGTGGAGGGGTTTGAGTGTCCCAATGTTCTTAAGAGCTATGCTGTCAGGGGCTTCATGCCCCTAGCAGGGTCACCCAAGGCAGACAGGTCCTAGGTGAGGGTCCAGACAAAGTGCAGCTCACAGACCGCTATGATGAACAAAACAAATGGAATCAATGTTCCCTCGCCCGGAGGTGGGTAACCGGGGCCCCACTCTGGAGCCGGGCCTGGAGGTAGGGCATGCTGGTGAGCGCCTGGTGGCCAGGCTTTTACCCATGGAGCCCAGCCGGGTACAGCCCGAAGAGGAGACATGGGTCCTCCTTCCCATGGGCTCACCCACCTGTGGGAAGGGCCAAAGGGGTCGGGTGCAATGTGGGATGGGTGGTGGCCGAGGGCGGGGACCCTGGCTGTCTCATCCTCGGCTACAGAAGCTGGATATTGGGATGTGGAACATCATCTATCTGGTGGGGAAGGAGCCTGAGCTGGTCTGTGAGGTTGAGAGATTCCGGCTAGAAATAGTCGGACTCACCTCAACGCATGGCTCTGGCTCTGGAACCAGTTTCCTTGAGAGGGGTTGGACACTCTTCCACTCTGCAGTTGCCCCTGGCGAGAGGCGCCGAGCAGGAGTGGGCATACTTGTTGCCCTCATTTGGTGCCTGTACGTTGGGGTTGACCCCGGTGAACGAGAGGGTAGCCTCCCTCCACCTATGTGTGGGGGGACGGGTTCTGACTTTTGTTTGTGCTTATGCACCAAACAGTAGCTCAGATTACCCACACTTTTTGGAGTCCTTGGAGGGGGTACTGGAGAGTGCGCCTCCTGGGGGCTCCCTTGTTCTACTGGGGGACTTCAGTGCTAACGTGGGCAATGACAGTGAGACCTGGAGGGGTGTGGTTGGGAGGAACGCCCCCCCGATCTGAATCAGAGTGGTGTTCTGTTGTTGGACTTTTGTGTTCGTCATGGATTGTCCATAACAAACACCATGTTCAGGCATAAGGGTGTCTATATGTGCTCTTGGCACCAGGACACACTAGGCTGCAGTTCGATGATCGACTTTGTTGTCATCTCAGCTGATCTGCAGCCACATGTCTTGGACACTCGGGTGAAGAGAGGGGCAGAGCTGTCCACTTACCACTACCTGGTGGTGAGTCAGCTCCGATGGTGGGTGAGGATGCCGGTCAGACCTGGCAGATCCAAATGTATTGTGAGGGTCTGCTGGGAATGTCTAGCAGAGTCTCCCGTGAGACAGAGCTTTAACTCCCACCTCCGGGAGAGCTAGGAACACGTTTCAGGGGAAGCGGGGGACATTGGGTCTGAGTGGGCCACGTTCCGCGCCTCTATTGTCGAGGCAGCTTATCAGAGCTGTGGCCGCAAGGTTGTCGGTGCCTGTCGCAGCGGTAACCCTCGAACTCTGTGGTGGACACCGGCGGTGAGGGATGCTGTCAGGCTGAAGGAGGAGTCCTATCGGACCTTTTTGGCCTGTGGGACCCTGGAAGCAGCTGATGGGTACCGGCAGTCCAAGCGGCATCCAGCTTGGGTAGTCACGGAGGCAAAAACCCGGGCGTGGGAGGAATTCAGAGAGGCCATGGAGAATGACTTCTGTACGGCTTCAAGGCTATTCTGGTCCACCATCCGGCATCTCAGGGGGGGAAAGAGGTATGCCACCAACACTATTTGTAGTGGAGGTGGTGTGCTGCTGACCTCAACTCGGGATGTCGTGGGTCGGTGGACAGAGTACTTCGAAGACCTCCTCAATCCCACTGGCACGTCTTCCACTGAGGAAGCGGAGCCTGGGGACTTTGGGTTGGGCTCTCCAATCTCTGGTGCTGAGGTCACAGAGGTAGTTAAAAAGCTCTTTGATGGCAAGGCCCCAGGGGTGGATGAGATTTGCCCGGAGTTCCTAAAGGCTCTGGATGTTGTGGGGTTGTGTTGGCTTACACGAATCTGCAATATTGAGATCAATAGGCGGATAGGTGCAGCGTCGGCAGTGAAGCGGGCGCTGTACCGGTCTGTTGTGGTGAAGAGGGAGCTGAGTCAAAAGTCGAAGCTCTCATTTTACCGGTCGATCTAAGTTTCTACCCTCATCTATGTCATGAGCTTTGGGTTGTGACCGAAAGGATGAGATCACGGATACAGGCGACTGAAATGAGTTTTCTCCACAGGGTGTCTGGGCTCTCCCTTAGAGATAGGGTGAGAAGCTCGGTCATCCGGGAGGGACTCAGAGTAGAGCCGCTGCTT
The DNA here is from genome assembly GCF_014905685.2 of Nematolebias whitei. Taxonomy (NCBI): domain Eukaryota; kingdom Metazoa; phylum Chordata; class Actinopteri; order Cyprinodontiformes; family Rivulidae; genus Nematolebias; species Nematolebias whitei. The sequence continues at coordinate 1,313,814 of NC_056504.1, forward strand.
CTCCACATCGAGAGGAGCCAGTTGAGGTGACTCGGGCATTTGTTTAGGATGCCTCCTGGACGCCTCCCTGGTGAGGTGTTCCGGGCATGTCCCACCGGGAGGAGACCCAAAGGAAAACCCAGGACATGCTGGAGGTACTATGTTTCTCGGCTGGTCTGGGAACGCCTTGGGATTCCCCCAGAGGAGTTGGCCCAAGTGGCTGTGGAGAGGGAAGTCTGGGCCTCCCTACTTAAGCTGCTACCCCCGCGACCCGACCCCGGATAAGCGGAAGAAAATGGATGGATGGATAGATGGATGAAAACTCTCACTTTACAATTATCATTTTATGTGTGGTTGCTGGCCTCTGAAGACATATGCAAAAACTGGTCGTAACCTTTGCATATCAATAACAAAAACACAGGTAGAAAGTGAAAAGAAAAATGTTTTCTTTGGACAAAACAGGAGAAAAACTGGAAGTGGCAAAAAAATTCAAGAAGCTGAAGTTCACCCCAGATGGGACAAGGATGGATAAGATCTTTAAAGTTCATCTGAGGTTCAGTACAAGTTGAGCAAGTGGGAGACAAAGTCGGAGATACCAGACTGAGATGGATTGGACATGTCCAGAGGAGGGACAATGGGTATATGGGTAGAAAGGTGTTAGAAACGCAGCCGCCGGGATAAACAAAAATAGACTGAAGAGGAGATATAAGGATACAGTCAAAAAGGACATGGAGGTAGTGGGGGGAAGATAGGACAGATTGAGATAGAGGAGATGATGGACAGAGAAAGATAGAGAGCGAGAGAGGGAGAGAGAGAGAGAAAGGAGGAGGATGACTCCCTGTGGCCACTCCTGAAGAGGGAAAATCTAGAAGAAGGAAGAAAAACACAAACCTGGAAAAAAATGACAGAATAAAAACAGCTTCCATATGAGTGATCAGGACATGTCCTGAGAGTCCAAGCACTGATCTCCACTGATTGATTGAGCTCAGGAGCTCTGGGCTGCAGTATACTGTGTCAATCGGGTGTCCGCACTAAGTTCGGTATGAATATGATGCTCCTGGGAGAGCTCGGGACCACCAGGTCGCCCAAGGAGGGGTGAACCAGCCCAGGTCGGAAACTGGGTCAGTTTAGATAAAAATACAACTGTTACATGAGCCCTTTCCTTTACCTATTAGGAATATGTTGTTTTACTGGAAGTTCACAGAATCACACTTCTGACACCAATGTATCGTCTGTCAGCTGCTAGCAAAAATACATCATAGATTCATGCTCATGTGATGTCACTTTTTATTTTAATACACTCTCTTTTTCAACCACTTGTCCAGAAGTGCTTTCCCCTTAAACACACTGGAACAACCTGAGACTCATGGTATCAGATTTTCAGCCATCAACACTGACTTCAGCACAGGTGTCAATCCAAACCTGAACAAGACGTCAAACTGAACAACCTATTTACACATACCAACCATTTAACAAAACAGAATGAATTGTTGTTTTGGTTTAGTCAAATTTTAAATAATTTCCCTGCAACAATTGTGTTCACCCCGTCTGACCTTGACCCCTTGCATGCCTCGATGCCCTCCTCCTTTCTCTGTAGGGAAAAAGAGAGAGATGTATGAACATCCTGTCTTCTGCTTGGCATCTCAAGTGATGGATTTAACTATTCGTGAGTACTTTTCACATTTTCCTACCTCACCCTTCCCCTTCCGTTGTATCCTTATATTTTTCTCCAACAGGCAGTTTGCATGCCACTTTGTGAAATGAGTGGAAGTTTTGTGGCACATTTTTGGTTGTATCTTGCTTCAGTTGAACTTTTTAATTTCTTGATTATGTTTGGAGACATTAATAACACATTCTACTTTTTCTGTAATCTTGTTTGTTCTGTCCATGCCACTCATTTTGTCTGTCTGCAACTTGAATGCGTTTGTACTTTGCTTGTGTGCAAGCCTTTGTAAGTATTTATTCTTACAGCACATTCAAGCTGGAAATATCTAAAGATAATTTTAAAATGATTTAGTCATGATTTAGTTCAATATGTGATGCATAAACTGACTGATGATGATGGTTTCTTTTTTCTCATAAAATTTTTCTATGGTTTGTTTGAAAAAAAAAGAGGTTACGTTTCATGTTTGTTTTTAAATGAACATAACTTTATTAAACTGAAATACATTGAACCAAATGTAAACTTTATTTCTGTATTTTTGTATTTTCTGCCAGAAACATTTGTACTTAATATTTCTCTTCTCTGTACCTCACAACTCCCTTCTCCTTCTTCTTTCTACTCATCTTTGCAACCCATATCGTTTTATGCATTTATTTTACTTAGTAACCAAATCACAGAAAAAGTAAAGGATCCAGGTGATGTTTTATAAATATTTTCTGCTGTTATTTCTTTCATGACCTGAAAAATCATAAACCATTACAGACCTGTAGACACTGACTAATACAGACAAAGAGGAGACATATTTGATTTTTAAACAGTTTCTTCTGTTTGGATCAAAAAGATACTTGTGGTTTATTTTCTCAGAATTAAAAAAAAAACTTTCTCCAAAAAAATTATTTTTCAGAATCAGAATGCCTTTATTGTCATTATACGCAGTACAATGAAATTAAGAGCCACTCCTTTTTCCAGTGCAAAAACACACCTTAAGAAAACACACATTAAACACTAAACACACACTAAAAATATAAAAAATGTAACGCAATATAGATATAATAATGAAAGTAAAAAATACAAGTATTACACAATTGTATTGCACATCATGTATATTAGTGAGGTAGTTAAGGTGACTGAAGGTATGGAATGTCAGTAGTATTGCACAGTAGAAGTCCAGGGGTTTGGGAAGTTAGATTATTAAATCAGTGCATGTGTGAGTTCAGTGTGGTGATGGCTTTCGGGAAAAAACTGTTCTTGAATCTGTTTGTTCTTGTTCTGATGCACCTGCAGCGCTTCCCTGAAGGTAACAAGTCAAACAGTTCAAAACTCGGGTGTGAACAGTCCATGATTATGTTTTCTGCTCTGTTGAGGCAGCGTGATGTGTAAATGTCCATCAGGGAGGGGAGAGGGCAGCCAGTTATCTTTAGTGCTGTCTTGACCACTCTCTGAAGCCTCTCCCTGTCAGCCAGGGTGCAGCTGCCGTACCATACTGAGATACAGTATGTCAGTAGGCTCTCGATGGACGAGCGGTAGAAGGTCAGCAGCAATTTGGTGTTCAGGTTGTGCTTCTTAAAGACTCTTAAGAAGTGTATTCTCTGCTGAGCCTTCTTGATGACCGCTGTGGTGTTCTCTTTCCAGTTTAGGTCAGCAGAGATATGGACACCAAGAAATCAGGCAGTGTGAACCCTCTCCACGCACTCGCCGTTGATGTAAAGGGGGGCTAGGTTGGTGCTGTGCTTCCTGAAATCAATAATTACCTCCTTGTTTTTTTTGATATTCAGAGCCAGATTTTTCTCTGAGCACCAGGTTGCTAGCTCCAGGACCTCCTGTCTGTAAAATGTCTCATCTCCCTTAGAGATTTGTCCGACCACTGTGGTGTCATCAGCGAACTTGACGATGAGGTTGTTGTTGTGGGCCGGGCTGCAGTCATGGGTGTAGAGACAGTACAGCAGGTGGCTCAGCACACAGCCCTGTGGGGAGCCAGTGCTCAGCGTACGAGTGGAGGAGAGGTGGGGACCAAGTCTTACAAATTGGGGCCGATTGGTTAGGAAGTCTTTTATCCAGGCACATGTGAGTGGGGGGAGGCCGAGATTGTCCAATGTATTTATAAGAATGTCCGGAATGATTGTGTTAAAGGCCGAGCTGTAATCCACAAAGAGCATTCAAACGTAACTGTGCTGTTGTTCCAGGTGGCTCAGCGCGGTGTGGAGGGCTACTGCAATAGCATCCTCTGTGGACCTGTTGGTGCGATATGCAAACTGGTAGGAGTCAAAGTTCGGAGGGAGATAGTCCATGATGTGCTGGAGAACCAGTCTCTCGAAGCACTTCTTGATTACTGGGGTGAGAGCCACCGGTCGGTAATCATTCAGGCTGGTGATAGTAGGCGTTTTCGGCACTGGGATGATGGTTGCAGATTTTAAGCATGGAGGGATGACTGCCTGGGCCAGGGAGAGATTGAAAATTCTGGTGAAAGTGGGGGCGAGCTGGAGGGCACATGCTTTTTTTTTTCCTTTATATTGTGAGCTCATTTTAAGTGTAGAAACATTGTGAAGTGTTTCAATGAACTTATCATCATCGCTCAATTTTATTTTTTTTTAAAGAAAGAGAAGAAAGAAGAATAAATGAATAATAAAAGAGAAGAAGATAAGACGAGAGACCACCAAACAACATGCACAGCACAATGCCACCCACAATATCACCATGAAACATTCGACATCGCACAAGGAATCATCTAGCTTCCACCACTACCCAACCTAGCGTGCATCTGTCAAAGCACCTGAATTCAAACACCCGCGCAAGCACGCCCGCCACCACCAGATTTCTCCAAAAGAATGCCCAATAGTGGATGCGGGGGCCCACAGACCCGCCCCCCCAGGACACAATGGCAACATAGGGAGGACCGGAGCCACAGACACACAGCGGCCCACAGGCCCGGAGCCCCAAGAGTCTCCCAACAGGGAGAACCGCACCCCCCCAGAGAGGAGCAGAGGAAAGAACCGGGTGACCCCAGCCACCACAATGCAGAGCCTCCAGGAAGCTGCAGCGACGAGCCCACAGGCCCGGCCAGCGACCCATGCCCCCCCCAAGTAGATCCGGCCATGGACACCGAGCCCCAAGCCCCGAGGCCATACCACCCCCCAGCAGAGCCCCGACAGAGCCAGGGCACCCAGGCCCCGCCAGGCAGCAACCAGGGCGGACCGACATGCACCCCACCACCCAGCCCAGACACCGAGAGCCACCAATGCACCGGCGGCAAGGGGGTCCCCCGCCAAAGGGGGGCACGACTGGGGGGAGTGGGCCCCACACCAAACTTGGTGCCCAAATTGATCCAAGTGAGGGGGGACCACCAAAAACCCAACCTGAGCAACCAACAGGCACACACAGATAGCCCGACAGAATCTCTGTCGGGCCGACCGCATGCACCATCTACCTGACAGCGACCACAGGCCGGCCCCAGCCCAAGGGGCAGAGCAGCAGGGAGCCGCAGCTGAGGAGGGCCGGCTCTCACATCAAGAGCTCCGCACCATAGGCCCGGAGACGCACCAGCACGCCACCCATGCACCCCCCCACACACACAGCACCCCCACTGCAAATGCCACACAGGAAGACCAGCCAGTGCCCGGATGAGGCGAAGCCACGCCCCCAACCGCCGCCCTACACCACCAATGACCACACGTACACTACCATAGCCGACCCCCCGCCGAAAGCCGGCAGCCACCCCGGTCAAAGTGCCGGCCATCGCAACCAGGAACCTAGATTAAAAGAATCGGAACAGCCCAGGAGGAACCGAAGCACCAGCCCCAACACTGACCGCCCCCAAGGCCCAAAGCCCACCCACAGCCCAGACCCCAACAATGCGCCCCCCCCCCCCCCCCCCCCCCCACCCCCCGTGTCACACGGAGAAAGGAGGTGTTTGTGAAAGGGGAAAAAATAAATAAATAAATAAATAAATCTATATATGCATAAATAAATTATGAACAGACCCACTTCCTCCTCCTCCCACTCGAATATGGTGTTGATGCATGTTGTTATACAGTGCGTTTAAAATGGGGGGATGAGGTGGCGACCGGCACAGACCCACCTCTTGCCCAGAGAGCAGGCGGCGCCCGTTCACCCCTCATCTCCGCCCAGAACCCTAAATGTCTACATGCTACATATGAGAGTGGGCACAGGTCCGGGGAGGTGGAAATGGTAGTACATCCCACCACCTAAGTGCGATCATGTGCCCACTCCAGATCCTATATATGCATGTGTTGTGAGAGTGTTATAAGTGAGTGTCTAGGTTGTATATTAAAATTAGGGCCCAGGACCCCACCAGCCACGGAGATGGATGATTCTCCCCGTAGCATGGAGGGCACATGCTTTGAGCACCCTGCCAGGTACTCCATCTGGGCCAGTAGCTTTCCTGGAGTTCACTGATTGGAGGGAACGTCTAACATCATGCTCCCGTACAGTGAGTGGAGTGGTGCAGTAACCGGGTAGGTGTGGGTGCAGGGCAGGATAGGATGGAATGGGATTAGGATAGGATGGGAGGATTTTATGGAATGGAATGAAATAAAAATGGTAATAAAAGTCTTATGCCTGTCATGAACAAACTTAAAAAAGGTGCTGCAGGGCAGAGGAAATTAGCTGAATACTATCAAATGCAAATAGTTATTTTAAGACTAGAAAGTTTCTGGAGAAATGTTGATGGGAACTGCCAGGCTGCTGCCAATTTAAATTGTTTATTTGACAGTACTTTGTGTTTGGGTATGCTCTCAACTACCACTATACCAAGCTGCTGCTGAATAGCTCTAAAAATGCCAGAGTTATCATATTTTTTCCTTTTTAGCTAAGGCAGCCATCTTGGATTTTTGATTTTCAGTCAGAGTCTATTAAAGATCATTCTCAGCTACGCCAAGTTTAAGCTGAATAGCATTAAAAATGGCTGAGATATCATATTTTTTTTCCTTTTTAGCTAAGATGGCCATCTTGCTCCAATGTAACTCTGCAATTAACAGACATGGAACTTCACATCAATCTGTTCAATTTCAATTTACTTTTATTAATAAAACTTTTAAAACTCCTCAGTGGAACAGTTATGTACAGTATCCTGATGCATGCTCAATAAACCAGGTAGAAACATCTAAATTAGTTAAATCTAGTCCTCTGGACATTCAAAAAAACAAAACAAAGCAAAACAACAAAAAAATGTAGAAACGTTTCGTCTCTCATCCGAGAAACTTCCTCAGTCTGAGGTGCTGTATAGCCTGGGAAGGAGCCTGAGCTTGTGCACGAGGTTGAGAGGTACCGACTAGATATAGTTGGGCTCACCTCGATGCACAGCATGGGCTCTGGAACTGATCTCCTTGAGAGGGGCTGGACCTTATTCCACTCTGGAGTTGCCCATGGTGAGAGGCGTTGAGCTGGTGTGGGTCTACTTGTAGCCCCCCGACTTGATGCCTGTGTGGTGGCGTTTTCCCCAGTAGATGAGAGGGTGGCTCCCCTTCGCCTTCGGGTGGGGGGGACGCACTCTGACTGTTGTTTGTGCCTATGCGCCAAACTGCAGTTCAGAGTATCTGGCCTTCTTGGAGTCCTAGGCAGGGGTGCTAGAAGGTGCACCAGCTGGGGACTCCTTTATTCTGCTGGGGGACTTCAATGCCCACATGAGTAATGACAGTGTGACCAGGAGGAATGACCTCTCTGATCTGAACCCGAGCGGTGTTCTGTTGTTGGACTTCTGTGTTAGTCATAGTTTGTCTATCATGAACACCATGTTCAAACATAAGGGTGTCCTTAAATGCACATGGCACTAGGACGCCCTAGTTCGTAGATCGATGATTGACTTCATAGTCATGTCGTCTGATTTGCGGCCATTTGTTTTGGACACTCGGGTGAAGAGAGGAGCTGAGCTGTCAACTGATCACCATCTGGTAGTGAGTTGGATCAGATGGTGGGGGAAGATACTGGACAGACCCGGTAGACCCAAACATGTAGTGAGGGTTTGCTGGGAATGCTTGGCAGAAGAACACATCAGAGAGATCTTAACTCACACTTCTGGGAAAGTTTTAACCACATTCCTGCTCTAGTGGGGGACATTGAGTCCCAGCGGGCCATGTTCCGCACCTCGCTTGTTGAAGTAGCTGCCTTGAGCTGTGGCCGCAAGGTTGTCGGTGCTTCTGGCAGTGGCCATCCACAAACATGTGGGGGACACCTCGGGTTAGGGAGGCTGTCAAGTTGAAGGAGTCCTATCGGGCCTTGTTGGCCAATGGGACTCTGGAGGCAACTGAGGAGTACGGGAGGGCCAAGCAGTCTGCAGCCTTGGCTGTTGCTGAGACAAAAGCTCAGATGTGGGAAGAGTTTGGTGAAACCTTGGATAGAGAGACTCGGTCCTCTCCGAGGAGATTCTGGCAAACCATCAGGCGGCTTAGGAGGGGAAAGCAGTACTTTACTAACACTGTGTTCAGTGAAAGTGGGGTACTGTTGACTTCAACCAACGATTTCGTCGGGAGGTGGAAGGATTACTTTACGGACCTTCTCAATCCCACCAGCACGCCGTACATGGAAGAAGCTGAGTCAGGGGATTGTGGGGTTGATCTGTCCATAACCATGGCTGAGGTTGCCGAGGTAGTTAAAAAGCTCCGAGGCAGCAGGGCGCCAGGAGTGGATGAGATTCACCCTGATTTCCTTAAGGCTCTGGATGTTGTGAGGCTATCTTGGCTGACAAGCCTTTGTAACGTTGCATGGACATTGTGGGCAGTGCCACTAGATTGGCAGACTGGGGTGGTTGTTCCCCTCTTCAAAAAGGGGGACCAACTCTGTGTTCCAATTATAGGGGCATCACTCTCCTTAGCCTCCCTGGTAGGGTCAATTTCAGGGGTACTGGAGAAGTGAGTCCAATCATTGGTCAAACCTCAGATCCAGGAGGGACAGTGTGGGTTCCGTCCTGGCCATGGAACACTGGATAAGATATTTACCTTCACTAGGGTCCTTGAGGGGTCATTGGCGTTTGCCCGTCCAGTCTACATGTGTTTTGAGGACTTGGAGAAGGCATTCGACCACGTCCCTCAATTCTGTTCATAACTTTTATGGATAGAATTTCTTGATGCAACCAGCTGGTGGAGGGTTTCCGGTTCGGTGGCCTCAGGATTCCATCTATGCTCTTTGCAGATGATGTGGTCCTGTTGGTGTCATTGTGCCGTGATCTTCAGCTCTCACTGGATTGGTTTGCAGCCGAGTGTAAAGCGGCTGGGATGAGAATCAGCACCTCCAAATCTGAGGCCATAGATCTCAACCAGAAAATGGTGTATTGCTCTCTTTAGGTCGAGGGTGAGGTTCTGCCTCAAGTGGATGAGTTCAAGTATCTCAGGGTTTGTTCACGAGTGAGGGAAGAATGGAGTGTGAGATTGACAGATGGATTGGTGAAGCATCTGCAGTATTGTGGACTCTGTACTGGTCCTCTGTGGTAAAGAGAGAGCTGCTGAGCTATAAGGCAAAGCTCTCTGTTTACCGGTTGGTCTACGCTCCTACCCTCACCTATGGTCATGAGCTCTGGGTAGTGACCGAAAGAATGAGATCGCAGATACAGGCGGTTGAAATGAGTTTTCTCCATAGGGTAGCTGGACTCTCCCTTAGGGAAAGGGTGAGAAGTTCAGTTATCCGGGCGAGGTTTGGAGTAGAACCGCTACTCCTCCATGTCGATAAGATCCGGTTGAGGTGGTTCAGGCATCTGGTAAGGATGGCCCCATGGCACTCCCCTAGGGAGGTGCTTTGGGCTTGTCCAACTGAGTGGAGACCCCGGGGAAGACCCAAGACATGCTGGAGAGACTATGTCTCTTAGTTGGCCTGGGAACGCCTTGGAATCCTCCCAGAGGAGCTGGAAGAGGTGGATATGGAAAGAGATGCCTGGGTCTCCCTGCTCAATCTGCTGCACCAGCAAACCGACTTTGGAATAAGCGGAAAATAATGGATGGATGATAGAAACTAGAGAATTTGCATTTCATGCGAAAATGCAAGTGTGAATGCTTATTGCTTAAGAATGTCAGAAAACAGTTGAAAAGTAGCTTAAAGTAGCAGAAATAAGTTTCAAATATCAGACAGAAGCAGAACGTGCACAATTGTTCCTAATGTAATGGACTACTAGTCTGCTGCTGATATAAACTGTTGATCTGACAGTACTATGTGTTTGGGTTTGCTCTCAGATACCACTATACCAAATTTCAGCTGAACTGCTCTACAAATGCCTGAGTTGTCATATTTTTTTCCTTTTTAGCTAAGGCAGTCATCTTGGATTTTTGATTTGGATGCAGTGTGTGATAAGGAATGTTCTCAGCTATAACCTGAAAAAAATTCAGCTCTGTATGTGTATACATGGCTGAGTTAAAGCATTTTTCAGGGGTTTCTGGCTGAGCAGGAAATAATCCAGTGGTGCAGGCAGAACTTGGGAGGCAGAACATAAAATAAAATACTTTTAATAACAAAGTACAGAGGCTACGTGGCAGCAAATTTAAATGATGGGAGAACTAGGAACAGGCTGGGACCAGGACAGATCAGGACAGGACAAGACGAGGCTGTACCCAATCTACTAACCGACAAATAACAGGACTAACAAACAGACAAATACACAGACAGGACGGGGCATAATTACACACAGCTGGACACGAGACAAGGGTGAAACTGATGTTTGATAATTAAAGCGAGACATTAAGGAGTACAGACAAGGATGGCCCACCAGTGGGTGCCATACTTACAGTACCCTCCCCCCAAGGATGCCCCCTGGCATCCCTAGGAAACCCACCCCAAAACACTAGGGCGGGTGGAGGGAGGAACGGCAAGGGTGGAGGGCACGAGGAAAACACGAGGACCATACCAAAAACTGACAGGATCAAAGCCTGGGATCTAAACTAAACACACGGGGAACACAAAAAATGTTCAGATGGCCAAGAGACCATCTCAAGGCTGGTCAGACGTCAGGGTCGGCGGCCAGGAGACCATCTAGCACTGGGCAAAAGTTCAGGTGGGTGGCAGGTGGGCCGTCCAACGGGCAGGAGCAGGTCAGTTGAGCAGCGAGGAGGCCGTCCGGCACATGACCAAAGTTCAGGTGGGCGGTCAGGACGCAATTCAACGGGCCGGAGCAAGTCAGGTGGGCAGAGGTGGAGGCTGTCTAGCACAGTGCCAAAGTGCAGGTTGCTGACTGATGGTGACAGACACCCTAAGAACCTATGAGCGCCCAGCATGGGGAGCAAGGAGCAGAAGAACCACTTGTTCTGCAGCAGTCATGAAGTAAAATGATGCTGTAGACAATGATGAGCCCAGGGAGACTTCATACGTCACCAAGACCAAGGAGTTTGTAGATTATGGAGGGGACTCTGGTGCTGTAGCAGGGAGTGTCAGCACTTCAGATACTGTAGTAGACCAGCAGGACCAGGTTTTTCTGCGACAAGATCAGGTTCTTCTGTGGCAGGATCAGGTTCTTCTGTGGCAGGATCAGAATCTTCTGCGACAGACTCAGCAGGAGATGGAACTCTTAGGGACAGATGTGGAACTCTGGAATGTGGAACTCTCATGAACAGACGCGAGACTCAGGAACGTGGAACTCTGCAGATTCAGGGCACTCAGGCTGAGGCGTGGAACCCTCTGCAGACTCGGGACCCTCAGGCTGAGGCGTGGGATACCCTTGCTGAGTATTGTAGCGTCTTCAGCATCGATTACGAGGCAGTAAGCAGTAGAGGCATTTCTCCTTTTACCATTCTTCTTACCATCTGCTACTACTTCTGTCTCGCTGCTTGGTTCTCTCAAAACTGTCTCATTTAATCCTGCTAGGTGCAAATATCCCAGCACTTTAGTTTCCCAAAGTTCATATTTGGTCTCATTTCCGTCAAAGAAAAGCAGAGGCAGCCTGCTTGCTCCTCGTGGTTCCATGAAGCTATCATTAGCTTTTTAGCTTGCAGCTCTACTTGTTTCGCATGAATAATAAATAATAATAATAATAATGAATTTAATTTGTAACGCACTTTTCATTAACAAAAATCTCAAAGTGCTACAGAGTGCAACTAAAATCAATGATAAAATCAACTAAAATCTGTGATAAAATCAACTAAAATCAATGATACAATCAACTAAAATCTGTGATAAAATCAACTAAAATCTGTGATAAAATCAACTAAAATCAATGATACAAACAACTAAAATCAATGATACAATCATGTGGAGGCAGAATAGGCTTGCTTAAAAAGAAAAGTCTTTAAGCCTTTTTTAAAGTCAGTCAATGATTGTGGAGCTCTCAGATATTCAGGGAGGGAGTTCCAGAGGCGGGGGGCAGCCACACAGAATGCCCGATCTCCCATGGTTCTTAATTTAGTTCGTGGCAGGTGGAGGACATGACTGTTCTGTGATCGTAGGGACTGGGTGGATGAATATGGAGCAAGAAGGTCCTTCAGATAATCTGGTGAATTTCCATATAAACACTGATGGGTAATGAGAGCAATTTTGTACTGAATTCTGTAGGTGACAGGAAGCCAATGGAGGTTATGGAGAATGGGTGTAATATGTTCAAATTTACGAGCTCTCAATAAAATCCTGGCTGCACTGTTTTGAATATATTGAAGCTTCTGAAGGTTTTTGCCGGGTATTCCAGTAAACAGGGAGTTGCAGTAGTCGAGCCTGGAGGAGACAAAAGCATGGACGAGTTTCTCTGCATCAGCAAAAGTGAGAGATGGGCGCAGTTTGGAGATATTTCGAAGATGGAAGAAACAGGTTTTAAACAGATGCTTAATGTTTTTTGTTTTTTTTTCATTTAGCCTTTATTTATCCAGGTTAGTCTCATTGAGCCACGAGAACTCATTTTCAAGAGAGACCTGTTTAGGGAGCACATGGTGGGGGTTAAGGGCCTTGCTCATGGGCCCAGAGTGGGGCGAATGAGGGTGGGGGCAAGTACAGATGCTTAATGTGATTTTCAAATGTAAGATGAGAGTCCATTTTTATTCCAAGATTTGTAACAGAGGTGGTGGAGAGGGGGATGTCTTGTCCGGAAAATGAAATAGTCGTTATAGTTGAAGTTTGAACCTGGTGAGGGGTGCCAATCAGTATGGCCTCTGTTTTGGAGCAGTTTAACTGAAGAAAGTTCTGATTCATCCATGCCCTTATCTCCTCCAGGCAGGTAGAGAGGGCAGCGAGTGAAGATGGAGATGACAGTGGTGAAGATGATGCTCCGGTCCTGATGTAAAGCTGTGTATCGTCGGCATAACAGTGAAAAGAAATGTTGTACTGATTAATAATTTGACCTAAAGGCAACATGTAAAGGGAAAATAGCAGGGGCCCTAAAACTGACCCTTGAGGGACACCACAGGAGACACAGACAGTCTGGGACTTGGCATTGCCAAGACTAACACATTCCAGCCTATTGGAGAGGAAAGATTTAAACCAGTCCAGGACAGTGTCACAGAGACCGACCTCCACATGAAGACGGTGGAGGAGGATACTATGGTCCATAGTGTCGAAAGCTGCAGTGAGGTCAAGGAGAACAAGAAGGGAGGGGGAACCAGTGTCAGCAGCCATGAGGACATCATTGGTGACTCTCAGCAGTGCGGTCTCAGTACTGTGAGCTGCACGGAAGCCAGACTGAAACTTCTCATACAGGGAGTGTTGTTGTAGGTGGATCTGCAGCTGAGCAGCAACTGCTTTTTCCAGCACTTTTGACAGAAATGGGAGGTGAGAAATTGGGCGGTAATTAGAAAGAATGTCTGGATCCAAATTAGATTTTTTCAGAAGAGGCCTAATGATGGCAGTTTTAAGAGGCAGTGGAACTTGACCAGATTGCAGTGACTTATTTATTATTTGTGTGATTAATGGGCTTATTGCAGAGTGATTGGATTTAATGAGAGACGAGGGGAAAGGATCCAGGGCGCAGGATGAAGGCTTCATTTTCTTGATGATGGTCTCCACTTCACTCAGAACAACCTCATCAAAGCAGCTCAGGGACCCAGAATGCAGACAGGTAGATGGCAGATGAAGATCAGGGAGGCTATGGAGCTGAGATCTAATGGAGTTAACTTTGTTTTTAAAAAATGAAAGGAACAGGTTGCATTTTTGAACAGAGTCCTCATGAGATTGTTTAATGGGATTAAGGAGATGATTTATTGTGGAGAAGAGTTGTTTAGAGTTTCCAGGGCAGTTGTTGATGATGTTGGAATAATATTTGGACCGTGCTTCTTTAAGAGAAAAGGCGTAGGCTTTCTGATGTTCTTTATATGCCTGCTGATGTACAGAGAGACCAGATGATTTTACACGTCTCTCAATAGCACGGCCAGCTGCTTTCATCTTGCGCAGCTCAGCAGTGTACCAAGGGGCTGAACGGGAGAAAGACACCAGCCTTGCTTTAAAGGGAGCATGGAGGTCCAGAAGCTCCTGGAGAGATTGGTTGTAGTAATCCACAGAGTCATTTGCAGATGAATGATTGACAGCGGTCAGGGAGTGGAGATCAGAGGACAGAACCTCAGGGGAAATGTTTTTAAAGTCACGGAACTGGATAAGTTGTTTAGGATTAGGAGCAGATGAAGTTGAAGGCACTTCCAGGGAGATGACACTGTGGTCTGAGACACCCAGGTCATATACAGATAAGTTATTGATAGGTACAGTGTCTGTAATCACCAAATCCAGAGTGTGCTCCCTGTTGTGCGTAGGGGCGTCAACATACTGAGTGAGATTGAGAGAATCCAAAAGGGACTTAAACTCTGCTGCCAGAGGGGAAGAGGAATTATCAATGTGGATATTTAAATCTCCAAGAATAATATTTTTCACAGGAGATGCGCAGAAAAAAGTGAGGAGGTCATGCATCTCTGAGTTAAATGAAACATGTGGTTTGGGAGGCCGATAAATCAATATAACATTCATCAGGAGGGGGGCTTTGAGGTTGAAGGCCAAACATTCAAAAGACAAGAAGTCCCGAGAAGCTAAATGTGATCATTTTAAATTACTGCGGTAAATTACAGCCAGACCACCACCACGGCCAGTGCAGCGGGCTTTCTGCAGGTAACTGTATCCAGAGGGACAGGCTTCATTCAGAGAGCTGTACACATCTGGTTGATGCCATGTTTCAGTAAGGCACAAGAGGTCCAAATTCTTCTCCAGAATATGATCATGAATAAGACATGATTTATTGGATAGCGATTGAACATTGAAAAGTTCTATTTTAATAATGGTTGGAGTAGAAGCCTTTAGAAGGGGTTTAAGCAGCCTGAAGTCCACTCCACGTTTTCCTTGCCACTTCGTGCGCTGTGTTCTTTCAGCAATATCAGGGACTACAGAGGCAGCGTTCTGATGACGTAATCGATGTGCGGCAGGACCGGTAGACCAGATGGAAGGGATGGAGTCAGACCCAGCTTGCCGAGAGTAAACAGTTCTCTTCCGAGAGCCTCTATGGACATAACGAGGTCTACGCAGAAGGCCCAGTTGTTTAATGGTAGAAACAGAAGAAGGGATGGAGCAGTTGTTGAGTCCAATCAGCTGGGAGGCGGAGTAGGTCAACATCGACGAGCCAGCCAAGCCGGGGGAAGCTAGCACAGAGCTAGCCGCTAACAGCAGACCCACAGCTCCGAAAAGGATATCCAAAAGGCAGTGCGATGTAATCCACAGCATAGCACAGGAAAAAAATCCAGGAAAAGATGACAAACTGGAACAATCCAGATGACACAGGAGGTTGACAGAAGCAGCAAGGTGAGCGCAATAGTTGCTAGTTCTTCAAGCAAAGTCCGAGCCGCCGTGCTGGAGTTGTATGTTTGACAGCAATAGTCCCAAATTCCTGTTAGGGAGTGCTAATAAGCTGTCTGTTATAAGTACTGATTGAGAAATTACTGAACAAAAATAAGTCCAGATAAATGTCCACAAATATAGCAACAGTATAATGACTTTTTAGCGCGGAGAAGCGGCGAACATGCAGCGCCAGCGTCCTCTCTGCGTCCTCTCTCAGAAGAAACTTCTTCATCGAGTTGCTCTTGGACTAGTCCTGGACTGGTTCTGGTCCTTTACTTTTGACTGGTCCTTGACTGGCCTGGGCTTTGACTGGGCTTGGTTCTTGCTTTTGACTGGGTCTTGCCTGGTCCTCGACTGGGCCCATAACCTGTTGAGTATTGCAGCATCTTCAGCATCGACTATGAGGCAGGAAGCAGTAGAGAGGAGTTTCTCCTTTTAGCAACTTTATTTTCAGTGACACAAATGGTGGCTTCTGAGGCCTACAAGTATCGTGAGAGCACACACGTACACAAGCAGTAGCAGAGACTCGTAGCCCATCAAGAAGCTCATCAAGTGATAAAAACATTTTCTGGAGGCAATTTATATCATATGATACAGGTGTGTGGTGACGTGCTTCATTACAGAAGAGCTCTATGCCACCACACTGTGGTGAAAACACAAATATATACAACACATAACACAATCTGAGTATACCAATTTAAACTCTTAAATACCCTTAACAATCCTGCAGGCTCAGGACCTCCTGTAGGCTCAGGACCTCTTGCAGGCACAGAGCCCATTAATCCCACAGGTGGGTGGGGGCTCAAGTACACAACCCCCCCCCCCCCCCACCCACCCACGTGAGTCTCCCAGACACTACAGCAGTGTCAACATGCACAGGGACATCAAATGGATCAAGCTCTGTTTTTAATTTCCTGGCAAAGTCAAAGATCACCTGATGGGCTGGTGTACTAAGCAGATCAAGCTGGGAAGTGAAGGTCCTTAAGAGGTCATTAACTAGAAACTTTCTTTTTTTAATTTTATCTCTGGGCTTGGCTCAAAGAATCATTATCATAGCCCGGATGAGATGATGGGTTCCCTGGTCCTCTAGTGGAGGCAGCTTTGGGATCTGGTTACACTCCACTGGAGCAGGAGATGGATGCCCGAGGTGCTCTCTGGGTTGTCCCCACTTCGCCTGCTCCATAGATGAATGGGGGAATGACTGCTCTTTCCCCTGCAAAATTATCCCCCGTTTCACAGGTTGTGCCTGAGGAGAGCAGGGTGGAGGCTGGGACAAGGAGAAAGCAGAACTAGTCTCTTTAGGATATCTGAGTGAGGGTGAGGTGCCGGATCCAGACCTCACCGGGACCATGGAAGGTGAGGCGTCCAAATCAGCCCTCACTGAAGCACTGGGACAGGTTCCAAGAGACTCAGCCTCGCCGGGCCAAGCACAAAGAGGTGGACATGCAAGTAGTGCCGGTGGAAGAGTAGCAGACAGGTTCCGGTTATGTCTTCTGCCATTCTTATGGCAGTGATGCGAGTAGGGTACTGGGACGAGCCAGAGTTCATCCTCCAACTCAACGTCTACCCCAATGTCCATCCAGAGTAAACTGGTGAGAGAGGTATTTGTTCATCAGGTTATTCACTTTATCTACTTTAATGTGGAGAATCTTAGAAGACCTATAATTAGTCATCTTCTAGACTCATCTAAATTTTTCCAAATCCTTCAGTTCTTTTATTAGTTTTGCTTGCGATCCTTCTTGTGATTTAATCCAGATTTTTCCATTTCTTGTCCATGTCGCAACTATTTTTTTTTTGTTTTTTTAAAAACCTAGCTTCACGGGCAATATTTCCATTTCTTTTTGTTAAATGTTTGTTTATGTAAACTTTTGTTCCCTTTAGTTTTTTTGCTTGCATGATTACACTATTTCTTGATTTCCTGCTAATGAATTTTACAACAACAACCGGTTTAGATTTTTCAGATTTGCTGGGTAAGGTGTGACACAAAGAAATATCTTCATGATTTATATCAATCTCCCTGTCTTGTAAAAAGGAGACCACCTGTTCTAACGTCATCTGTTCCATTGGAGTTGCATCTTCAGTAATTCCTTCACCAGCAGCGACTTTTGCATATGAACGATTTTTAATCTCCAGTCCACTTATAACGAGGTTATCTTGTCTAGAGTTCTGTTCCAAGTCGTCAATCCTTTGTTCGAGTTCCACTATTTTTTTTATCTTTGAGATTTATTTGTAATTTCAATTGTTTGACTTCTTCAAACAAACCCATCAAGAGTTCCTGTTGTGATGTTAGTTTCACAAGTTCTGAACTCATAAAGTTCAGAGATTTCCGTATTTCTTCCATATCATCAGAGTTTTGTTCAGTCAAATCATGTTTTCTTAGTTTGGATTTTGCCATTACTCACAAAACCACCTGCCCGATGGCCGTGGTTTATCAAGTCATTAGCCAAGAGCCAATGTCAGATCACGGATCCAACCAGCACATCGATTTCCTCCGCAGCCCAGCGGCCTCCGGACGTCCGACTCCAGGAAATCAGACACCGCAGCCCCAGACTCTCCCAAGATCCACGACGGTAACTCGGCTCCGAACAGGACCGTGGATCCAACGGCGACAGTCTCCCACACCGCCGCACTTCCTCACAACAGCAGCAGCCCCAGACTCGACAGCCAAAAGCCGACACAGCACCCAGGTCCACCAGGCCCTCGAAGGCAGACCGTCAACCAGCAGCCACCGCCCACAGACCCGACGCCAGAAGATCGGCCTCACGGCTTCAACAGTCCTCAGAGCCAACGACACGACACCGCATCACCCCCGAGCAACGAAAGCGTGTCGATAATCAGCTAAATTAATTTGGCCCATTAGATTTTGAATTTGTTGTTTGAAAAATGTATAGCTCCCGTGCAGCGCAGCGCTGAAATGCTAACTGCGCTAAATGTTCACTACTACACACTGAGGACCTTTTCACTTAACAGTTTTTATTCAGAAACAACATGTCTGCTTTCTCTGGACACAAAGAAGCCCACTCCTGGCTGATGGTGTCTCCAGCAGTAGGAAGTGTTCCCTCTGAGGCTGTAGATGATGATTGTTGCACACACAGATACCTGGTTGTCATGTTTGGTAGCACTGACATATTGTCCCTCACATTCGACCAGCAGGTCACTGGATTCAATAAGGTTAGAGTTGATGCAGACTTCTGCACCTCCTTGGCCTCCTTTACTCCTCTCTCAAACCATTGTTCCTCTCTTTCCAGGATGTGAACATCTTCATCCCAGAACAACTGTGTCAACTCTTGAAATTGTGCCTGCAGTCAACAAAAGACAAAGGAAGATGCACAGTGATTTTGAACCAGAAAGACTATAATGAGAAAGTTATGACACTCCTTAGTGACTTAACCACTTAAGAACCGCTGAAAAGAGATTCAGGAAGTGGTTACAAGAAGAAGTTGATAGATTGCCTGAAAATTTTGGAGCAGGACAAGGCTATTGACCGTATTCTGTACCACAGACTGTACCCAGGGGAGGCCACACCTAGTTTGTATGGTTTACCTAAAATCCACCAACAAGGTGTACCTTTAAGACCAATTGTTAGCATGATTAACTCTGTCACTTACAATGTTTCCAAATATCTGGCGTCTGTACTCATCGCATTAGTTGGCAGCTCAGAACACCACATATAGAACACCATGGACTTTGTGGTTAAGGTGAGGGATGCCATCATGGAGACTGATGAAACAATGGTCTCTTTTGATGTCACATCACTCTTTACGAGCATTCCTGTTGATAAGGACATAGAGGTGGTCTGTTTAAGGTTAAAATCAGACACCACTCTGAGAAGCAGGACCACGCTTTCTACAGAACAACTGTGTCAACTCTTGAAACTGTGCCTGCAGTCAACGTACTTCACATATGGGGGCCAATATTATAGGCAGAAACATGGGTGTGCTATGGGGTCTCCAGTTTCTCCTATTGTTGCCAACCTGTACATGGAAGAAATAGAAAAGAGAGCCTTGACGTCCTTTTCAGGGACACCACCAAGTCATTGGTTCAGGTATGTTGACGACACCTGGGTTAAAATTAAATCTCAGGAAGTCCAACATTTTACTAATCACATCAACTCTGTGGATAAATACATCAAGTTCACACGAGAACATGTAAAAATGGCAGGTTGGCTTTGTTGGATTGTGAGGTCTCAGTCTCTGATAGAAGATATTTGCAAACAGAGGTGTACCGCAAAATCCCACCCACACAGACCAGTATCTGCAGTTGGACTCCCATCACCATTTGGAGCACAAGTTAGGAGTCATCAGGACTCTGTACCACAGAGCAGACAGCGTTGTCCCCACTAACTCAGGAGCCAGGCAGAAGGAGAAATCCCACACAAGACAGGCTCTAGAGCAATGTGGATATCCTAACTGGGCCTTCCTGAAAGCAGAGAAGAAACCCAAACAGGACTCCAGTCAGCAATCAGGTGAAAAGGAGGAATCCAGACCCAGACCAGTGGTCATTTCGTATGTTGAGGGAGTATTAGAGAAACTGAGACGTTTGTTTTCTAAACATAACGTCCCAGTGGCTTTTAAACCCCAAAATTGTAGGGATGGCACCATCTAGTGGGCCTTCCCCTGTCTGTTCTCCCTTATGTCTGTATTGATTGTCTGATTATCATCACCTGTGTCATGCCCTGTTTGTGTGTATATAAAGTCTGTCTGTTAGTTCTGTCTTTCTTGGTTCGTCGTTGGGTATTGCCTGTCCTGTCAGATCCTGTTTAATCCTGTTTAATCCTGTTCCTGAGTCTGTTTTGTAAGTTTTGCTGCCATGTCAGTTTTTTGATTTATTATTATTATTACTATTAAAAGTATTTTATTTTATACGTCTGCCTCCTGAGTCCTGCCTGTGCAACTGGGTTCTCCTGGCCTGATCTGCCTTGGAAACCCTGACAGTACGAACAGACCAAAACCTGAACCCAGCAGGCAGACTCACTCAGACTCTGCTCAACTGTTTTTGCCCGAGCCTGTCCATATGGAGGGAGCTGCGATCCGGTGCGGTGCCTTTTGGACTAGACCCGTCCTAGGACTGAGAAGCTGCAGCCAGGTGGTTGAAGTTCTGCCTTCACCTCTCCTACTGCAGGAGGAGAAACGAAGATCTCAGCTCCAGAAGAACCACACAGCACCCAGGTCCAGTCCCTCCTACTCACCAGTCTGCTCTGGGTGGACGTCTGGGGGGGACGCCGAGTCAGAGGACGAACTCTGGTTCGCCCCGGTACACCACCCACATCGCCGCCAGAAGGGAAAGAGAAGACGCAACCGGAACCGGTCCACTGCTCTTCCGCCCACATCACCTGCATGTACAGCTCCTCGCACTCGGCCGCCGTGGCTGAGTTTTTTGGTTCTGCCTCCTCCTGGTCCCAGCCTCCAGCCTGCTCTCCTCAGCCAGAACCTGCGAAACCGGGGAGAATTTTGCAGGGGGGCAGCAGTCATCCCCCCGTTTGTATGTGGAGTGGACGAAGGGGGGCCAGCCTGGGGAGCGTGTTGGGCAATCGCTTCCTGCTCCTATTGAGGATGACCAAATCCCTGAGCTGCCTTCTGTAGAGGACCAGGTGGCTCATCCTCTCATCAGAGGCTCTATAGTGATTCTCAGAATAACTCCAAGAGACAGAGTTAAATATAGAAGACGCCTGGTGGACCAACTCCTAGATATCTTCATCTCACAGCCTGACCTGCTCAGCACATCAGTTCATCAGGTGATCTTTCAATTTGCCATGAAACAAAGAGCTGAACTCGATCCTATTGTTGTCGCGTCACACACTGAAGAGCCTACAGCCAGTCCAGAACCAGCTGCAGCCAGCCTAGAACCTGCAGTGGTACCAGAACCAGCTGCAGCCAGCCCAGAGCCTGCAGCCAGTCCAGAACCAGCTGCAGCCAGCCCAGAACCTGCAGTGGTACCAGAACCAGCTGCAGCCAGCCCAGAACCTGAAGTGGTACCAGAACCAGTTGCAGCCAGCCCAGAGCCTGCAGCCAGCCCAGAGCCTGCAGTGGTACCAGAACCTGCAGCAGCCAGCCCAGAACCTGCAGTGGTACCAGAACCTGCAGCAGCCAGCCCAGAACCTGCAGTGGTTCCAGAACCTGCAATAGCCAGCCCAGAACCTGCAGTGGTACCAGAACCTACAGCAGCCAGCCCAGAACCTGCAGTGGTACCAGAACCTGCAGCAGCAAGCCCAGAACCTGCTGCAATACCAGAACCTGTAGCAGCCAGCCCAGAACCTGCTGCAGTACCAGAACCTGTAGCAGCCAGACCAAACCAAGATCCAGCCCCAGACAATCCAGTCGCAGAAGAGCTCCTCACCGCTGACCCGCCTCCTGAGTTCCTCACAGCTGCAGCCCCTGTGGTCGCTCCCACGCCTACTACAGATTCCATAGTTTTTCCATCTCCTGCAGCCTCTGTATCATGCTATGTGAGGACACAACATGTCCTGAGCCCATAGACCCAGATACATCTTCTCCAGATCATGTTGCTGCACGCAGCCCCCGTGGTGGATCCCTTACTTCTCTGCTCCGTGGGGGTCCAGACGTGTTCCGCTCCTGCTCCAGATACTGCCGCCGAAAGAGTCCACACCTCAGCCCGAGGGTCCTGCATCCCCTGTTGGGTCCACACCTCAGCCCGAGGGTCCTACATCCCCTGTTGGTTCCACACCTCAGCTCGAGGGTCCTGCGTCCTCTGTTGGTCCTGCTAAAGAGGATCCTGGCCAGCCTGCGACCCTCAGCTCACGCCTCCTGTCTCGAGGGGGTCCTGGAGGACGCCCCTCATGCCACCGGTCTCGAGGGGGTCCTGGAGGATGCCCCTCACATCTCCTGTCTCGAGGGGGTCCTGGAGGACACCCCTCACGTCTCCTGTCTCAAGGGGGTCCAGGAGGACGCCCCTCACGTCTCCTGTCTCGAGGGGGTCCTGAAGGACGCCCCTCATGTCACCTGTCTCGAGAGGGTCCTGGAGGACGCCCCTCACGTTTCCTGTCTCGAGGGGGTCCTGGAGGACGCCCCTCACGTCTCCTGTCTCGAGGGGGTCCTGGAGGATGCCCTTCACGTCGCCTGTTGCCAATCTAGCCAGCTTTTCATAGCTTGACTTTGTTATGTCTGTCGAGGTCACACTCTCCGCAACCTCCTTCAGCTTGTCCAATAACTCTTTTGAGTTCATGCTGTCCACCTGTTCACCATATGGATGTAAGGATTCTGTGAGCAGCGTCAACGCTCTCTCTAACCAGTCCTTCATCTCACAAGGATCAAAATCCTTTTCTATCACACCTGCCATGGTTATTCACTGTGCTAGCACTTATCTGATTAAACAGTTGCCAACTTCAGATTATTTTAACAGGTAAATATTTGTATTCAAGTAAGCAGTGAGTCACACACTATTTTAAGCTCTGGATTTACTCAAAAGTACTGTCATAAGTCAACTTATTCAAATGTGGGCACCTATTTGTAGGTTTTACCCCAATTCATGAATATTCTTAAGTAAATACTTCTCTGGCAGTGTTACTTAACGTGCTTATTTTTAACAGATACAAGAACCAGGCTTCTCAGTGATATTTACTCTAAAGCACTTAACATTAAATAAACCTGCAATTTTTCTAAAAGTTCCAAGCAACTTTAGTTTTTAAACGCTTTCTTAAGCCGTTCTTTTCCAGAAATTCGCTATTTTAAACAGTTACTTCATTAACCAGGTTGGGTGAAAAGAAAAAAGAAAAAAAAAATGATGAGGAATTATCAGTCTCCCCTTCAGGAAAACTGTTATACTCCTCTTTCAACAGCAGGTGGTGGTGTAAGCTTATTTATACCAGCAGGAGTCTGACAACTTCCTGTGGATCGTTCGTTGACATCCTGTTGTTAGCCGCTTAGCTTAAAATTAGCATCGGCTAAACTCGGTTAAATCCACATTTCTGAACGGATTTAAAGCTTAAACGTGGCGTTGTTTCAACAAGCACGACTTCTTTGCATGAAACATGAGTTTTGGGTACATGTGGCAGCTCCATTTAGTGATTTTAAGCACAGAAAAGGCTTCGGTTGAACCGAGACTCATTTCCGGGTCACGTGACTGAATCATCCAATGACAGCGTAGCGACGGGGGTGGGTTTTACAACCTGACATCAGAGGAAGTGACGACAGACACGTCTCTCAGCAAATCAGGGCTACCCAAATCAGCTGTTTTCGACCAATCGCTGCTCGCTATTTCAGCTAGCGTGTTAGCATTTAGCCTGAATATTCCGGTCAATTTTCGTCATTTAAAACTGTCGAAATGCACTATTTTCTGTTAGAAATGTGGCTAATCAACTCTCAAACGCTTACTGGGACTTCGCCAGTTTTTAAAAACGTCTCTCCATCCATTTAAAACACTTGTTCGAACTTATCAGAACCGAGCCAGACCAGAACCGGGTCGAACAGAACCCTTGTCCATTTAAACAGAATCCACGTTTTTCACAGCTCATCAACTTTGTCACACAACAGACGTACATTTCAGCTTTAAAATGAAACCCATTGACTTTATTTTCAGCTTTCAAAACACCACAGCGACAGAACATTGCTGTATTTTCTCTGAGCACCGCAGCTGCAACACGCTGCGTTTCACACAGCAGAAATCTGCACTTTTCATGCCAACATGATAAATTCAATTGTTACACGGATAACAGTCCATTCATGAACCTGTTACGGGCCACCAGATGTAGAGGAACAGGTGCCAGCTTCTCTATTTATGTCTGAGAGGATTTAAAAACATGACAGTTCGTTCCAACAAACTTGTTTGCGCTTGTCTCCAACCTTGGACCAACTTACACTTGCTAATTTCAGACAGAAAATCAGAAAATGCATAATTACTCTGTAACACATTCTAACTTGATTTCTACTTTGAATGAGGATTAAAATTCATTAATACTGTTTCACAGTTGATTTAAAATGAGTAGTTCACTTCAACATTTAAAAATGATTTGAACTAAACACACTTTGATTATCAAGAAAATAGTAATGATAATAAAAAGAGAGTGTTCTTTCAATTGATCAGTGCAGGACACTTAGAAAGTCTGGATGAACTTAATCTTGTGTTTCTGGACTCAAACCAATGAAATAACAGTTCTTGTCCCAGGAAGGCCCTCAAGGTCAGGATTTGACCTGAGGCTTAGTTCACTACACCCCTCACGTCTCCTGTCTCAAGGGGGTACTGGAGGACGCCCCTCACGTCTCCTGTCTCGAGGGGGTCCTGGAGGATGCCCTTCACGTCGCCTGTCTCGAGAGGGTCTTGGAGGACGCCCCTCACGCCGCCCACCTGAACGGTGGTCCTGTACTGGACGGCCTCCACGCCGCCCACCTGAATGGTGGTCCTGTACTGGACGGCCTCCACGTCGCCCACCTGAACGATGGTCCTGTACTGGATGGCCTCCCGGCCGCCCACCTGACCTGCTCTGAGCCAATATATGGTCTCCCGACCGTCTGGACATTTTGTTTTTCCCTACTTAGTTTAGTCCCCAGGCCTTGTCCTGTCGGTTTTGTTTTGGTCCTTGTGTGTCTTTGTTCGGGCCCGCCACCCTTGCAGTTCCTCCCTCTGCCCACCCTAGTTTTCTGGGAGGGGGTTTCTTGGGGATGCCAGGGGGCGTCCTTGAGGGGGGGTACTGTAGGGATGGCACCATCTAGTGGGCCTTCCCCTGTCTGTTCTCCCTTGTGTCTGTATTGATTGTCTGATTATTGTTACCTGTGTCATGTCCTGTTTGTGTGTATATGAAATCTGTCTGTTAGTTCTGTCGTTGTCGTTGTTGGTTCGGCGTTGGGTATTGCCTGTCCTGTCCTGCCTGTCTGATCCTGTTTAATCCTGTTTAATCCTGTTCCTGAGTCTGTTTTGTAAGTTTTGCTGCCATGTCAGCTTTTTGATTTATTATTATTATTACTATTAAAAGTTTTTTATTTTATACGTCTGCCTTCTGAGTCCTGCCTGCGCAACTGGGTTCTCCTGTCCTGATCTGCCTTGAAAACCATGACAAAAATACATTACGGCAAAAGCTGGTTCATCCCAAAAATCCAGTCCCCCGGCACAGAGTAATATTGTGTATGTTGTTCAGTGTCAGGAGGGCTGTGATCAGTCTTACATCGGGGAAACTAAACAGCCACTGGTCAAAAGGATGGCCCAGCACAGAAGAGCAACAGCATCAGGCCAGGACTCTGCGGTCTACACTCATCTCCAGGCCAGTGGTCACTCTTTCAGGGATGAAAATGTTCACATCCTGGACAGAGAGGAACGATGGTTTGAGAGAGGAGTAAAGGAGGCCATCTTTGTGAAAAGAAACCGTCCATCATTAAACAGGGGTGGAGGCGTCCGTGTTCAACTGTCCCCCTCTTACAATGCAGTTATTGCAAGTATCACTCAGCCCCCTGTGAATAGTAAACAGCCATCAGTGTGCTAATGATCCATCGTTAGGCTGATGGTCCTTCTTGATCATGTGAGCAGCTGGTTTTGGTTGTCAGCAGCAAACTGGTTGATCCACTCTGAGAAGGTGCTATTTATAAGACTGAGCTGAATATAGCACCTCAGGCTGAGGAAGTCTTTCAGATGAAAGACAAAACGTTTCTACATCTTTTTTTTGTTTTTGCTTGGTTTTGTTTTTTGAATGTCTAGAGGACTAGACTCAACTTTTTTAGATTAAATTGGGTTTCTTTTTCGGAAATATATCCTGTCTAACTCTGAACGCTAGGAAACACCTTGTAACTGCGACTTTCCTTTCCTCTACTGACTATGGTGACAATATTTTCAGATCAGAAGCAACGTGTTCAACATAATGGTATTTTCTCCAGTTATTTAACAGTCAGTAATGGTGTACCACAAGGCTCAGTCTTAGGAACCACCCTCTTTACAATCTACATATGTAATGTAGGTCAAAGCATCCCTGATTCATCCTTACATTTCTGTTCTGATACAGTTGTTTATTGTCGAGCTAAAACAGTTGCTAAGGCTTTCCAGCTTTTGCAATCTGCCTTCGACATCATCCAGGCAGATTTGTTCCATCTCAAACTTGTCTAAAATGCCAATAAAACCAAAGGGATTCATTTTTCGAACAGGAAATCGGTCCCATCAGTCCTTCCTCTGATTTTATCCTCAAATGGTGTCCCTATTGAGTTTGTCGATTCCTATAAATATTTGGGTATCTTGGTCGACTCGCATCTCTCTTTTACGCTTCATGTGGAAAACCTAGTAAAGAAACCGAAAGTTTAACTGGGTTTCTTTTTCAGAAATAGATACTGTCTAACTCTGAATGCTAGGAAACGCCTTGTAACTGCGACTTTCCTTCCCTCCATCGACTATGGTGACATTTACATGAAAGCTCCTACAAGAACCCTGAAGATGTTGGATGTACAGTGCATTAAAATTCATAACCGGCTGTAACTACCATACCCATCATTGCACCCAGTATTCACTGTTTAACTGGTCATCGTTAACTTCACACAGACTCTCCCACTGGTACATTTTCTTTTCTGGTACATTTTCTTTAAATCACTTCTTGGTCTGCTGCCTTCATACATCTCCTCCTTCTCCTCCTACATGTCTCTGCTCTAGTCCAGAATGCAGCAGCCCGATTTTTAATCTGTACAGGTTTAAGAGAGCACATTACTCCAGTTTTGGCCTCACTGCACTGACTACCGGTTCACATTCGAATCCAGTTCTAAATACACATGTATGTCTACAAATTGCTGAACAGTCGTTCCCCCCCCCCCCCCCCCCCCATCTCTCTGATTTGCTACAGCCGTATGTCCCACCACGTTCCCTGACGTCAGCGGACCAGTTACTCCTCACAGTTCCAGGAACTCGTCTTAAGCACAGAGGTGACAGGGCCTTCTCTGTAGCAGGACTAAGACTTTGGAACGAGTTACCCCTGCTTGTCAGACAGGCCCCCTCCCTCTCGGTTTTCAAATCCTGTTTAAAAATCCACTACTTCTCAGTAGCTTTCAACACCAGATGATCTGTGTTTTGATCCTGTATGCTCCACACTGGTTAGTCGTCATATTTATTATCTGCATCGTTCTTATGTCTATATTCTGATTTACCTCATTTTGTATATTGCTTTGTGTGTTGTCTGTTTTTCTGTCTGTACAGCACTTTGGTTGGCCTTGTTGCTGTTTGAAGTGCTCTATAAATAAAATGGTATGGTATGGTATGGTATGGTATGGTATGCTCTAGTGCAGTTACAGCATGCACTGTCAGGACATTATTACCTGCAGTGTTCCCTCAGTGAGGTCTGAACTAGGCAAAAGGGCCTTTTTCTACACCGTCCCTGTTTCCTGGAATACCTTGCAAAAGATCTGAAGCTCTCAACTTTGGCTTTAAAACCCTGTTAAGTACCTGACAAAAGCAAATGCAAACATGTTCCTGTTCTTAGTTTTCTAAATCACCTTGTGATCTAGCTGTTTTTTGCTGATTGTCTCTTGATTGTCCTTTTGGTTGCTATTTTGTTTCTATTTGTTAAAAAAAAGAGAAACAAAATTGTATGCATATTTTATGACTGTCCATTGTTGTCGTTGTTATCCATTGTTGTCATCACTCTTTAAGAAATCAGGTCTCTCTTGTAAAAGAGTCCTTGAGGCTCAATGAGATTAACCTGTCTAAAGAAATGTTTAATAATATTTACATGAACGGCCCTACAAGCACCCTGCAGATGTTGGATGCTGCAGATGTTGGATGCTGCAGATGTTGGATGCTGTCTATCATGGTGCGCTAAGATTCATAACTGGTGGTAACTACCATACCCACCACTGCACCCAGTCTTCACTGATTAACTGGTCACCATTAACTTCACACAGACTTTCTCCCTGGTACATTTTCATCTTTAAATCACTTCTTGGTCTGCTGCCTTCATACATCTCCTCCTACATGTCTCTGCGTGAGTGCAGCTACAGCGTGCGCTCTCAGGACATTATTACCTGCAGTGTTCCCTCAATGAGGACTGAACTAGACAAAAGGGCCGTCTCCTACTCCGCTCCTGTTTCCTGGAATATCTTACAAAAAGATCTGAAGCTCTCAACCTTGACCTCTCTAAGTGGCTTCAAACATCTGCCAAGTTCAAAGGAAAAACCAATGCAGACATGTTCCTGTTTTTAGTTTTCTACATTGCCTTACAACTTAGCTGTTTTTTTGTTACTTTCTTAATACCATTTAATTTTCACTTGTTATCCTCAATTTGTCTGCATCCTTTATGATTGTCTACCGCTGCCTTTGTTATCCACTGTTGTCATCACTCTTTGTTAAAATCAGGTCTCTTGTAAATGAGTCCCTGAAGCTCAATGGGATTAACTTGTATGAATAAAGGTTGAATGTGCAAAAGGTATAATAAAGGCCCAAATATTGTAAATTTGATTAACAAAAAGTGGAGGAAATCTTTATGGAGAGAAAAAAAGGCCTCACTAAGATCAGCCTGAGGGACATGAAGAGCTGACTCAACAGAGTCAAAGTATAAGAACCTTGGATCAAACATATGCCTCTTTTCCACTGTCATGGCGCGGGTCAAATATTCTCAGTTCAGCCCATTTTTTATGTCTTTTCCATTAGTATTTTGTACCTGCTCAGCCCCCATATTTTGGCTCTTTGTAACACATCCACTGGGTTTCTTAGTTTCAAAGTCTAGGTTCAGGAAGAGTCCAACACTATATTGGTTGCTATTGACCACAGAGACAAGTTTTAAAGGTGAGAAAACAAAAATGTATTTAAATCAGGAGCAAAAACAAATACAAACATTGGTTATGCAAACAAATCTGAAAAAAAAAAAAAAAAAAAAAACTTGTTTTATAAGGCCTTTCAGTTTCAGAAGAACTCCCCCCCCCCCCCCCCTCCCAAGATGTTCAAAAGTTAGAATCCATAACTTTACATCAGGTCCATAATTCAGAGTCCACAGTTCTTATTAACTCAACAGGCAGGGGTAGTTCTTCACAAAAAGGTTCTTGTGTCAAGGGTAGCTCGCCATCAGAGATTCCACATGAATATGAAATCATCCCAAAATCTGACTTATAGAGAGGTCAAAAAATGCATTAAACAATCATTTGGTTGTACAACACTTAAATTTAGATTACCAAAGCAAAGGTTTTACTAACATCTACTGAACACAATGAACTCATCATTGATTGTGTGTTGAAAGGTTTGAAAGTCCAAAAAGCCTTTCAAGCAGGTCTCTCAGTCTGACAGAGGAAGTGAGGAAACAGGAAGTGACATGACTTGCTGTCACTCTTTATATACACTCCCATAGAGCAACAACATGCAATTTGGTAACCAGGTGCAGCTGCTAAACCATGGATTACACCTTCTTCTCAAGTGGTCCAAGCGAGCCGAGCCGTGATGTCAGAAACACTGTCTGTCACTGATTGGTCAGGGGGAGGAGTCACTGGATCTCTCAGAAACTTTTCACAGATCCACCATTTGCAATTACTTGGAATTCGGAGCAGTGGCTGGACCTATTTTTAATATTTTAAAAACAAATAATGACTGCACCGTGTTGTAATGCTGAAGTCCATGCGTTTTTTGGGCTTGGCCGACGACAAAATGCAGAGCGAGCGAGATGGAGCTCCACTGGTCTCCCCAGAGCTTCGGAACCCTCTCAGGGTGTCATCTCCCCAGCTCCGAGCTCCGCCGGTTACCGCAGAAGATCCTCTGTGCTGCCAGCTTGGACTTCGTGGTGTAATGTTTAAGTCCAGGCGTTTTTTTGTGTTTGGTGACTGACGAACAAAATTCAGAGCGAGCGCGGAGGATCATATGATCTGCCAACCCGTTGAAGCATGCTAGGCTGAGGCCCGGACCCCGGCCTCATGTGCTCACAAGGGCCGGATTCCGAGCCCTGGCAGACGGAAGGACCGGGACGGAGGGTGGAAAAGTTTTTTTTTAAACATTTTATGTATGAATTCAATTCAATTCAGTTTATTTATAAAGCGCCAAATCACAACAAAGTTGTCTCAGGGCACTTTACAGAAACATTCACATAAAAGTCAATTAGTAAAGTTCTCTATCTAAGGAATCCAGCAGACAAGTTGAATCTTGGCTTCGTTGCAGTCTCCCATCCTGAGCAAGCACAGTGGAGACAGTGGAAAGAAAAACTCCCTTTAACAGGAAGAAACCTCCAGCAGAACCAGCTCAGGACAAGCGGCCATCTGCTTTGACCGGTTGGTTGAGAGGACAGGAAGGAGAGACAGACGAACACAGAATGGTAGGTCCAGGTATAGGTCCAGGTGTATCTGAAAGACAAAAGGGAAAGTCTTAATCCTAGTTTTAAAACTGGATAATGTGTCAGCTTCATGGACAGAGATTGGAAGTTTGTTCCACAAGAGAGCAGCCTGAGAACTGGAAGATCTTCCTCCCATTCTGTTTTTGTAAATTCTAGGAACAACAAGTAAACCTGCAGCCTGAGAGCGAAATGCTCTGTTAGGAAAATATGGAACAATAAGATCTGTAATATAAGATGGAGCTAGGTTGTTGAGAGCTTTGTAGAAGCAAGATTTTGAATTCTATCCTGGATTTGACTGGGAGCCAATGGAGAGAAGCTAAAACTGGAGAAATATGATCTCTCCCAGTAACTCCAGTTAAGACTCTGGCAGCAGCATTTTGGATCAACTGAAGACATTTTAAAGAAGTATTTGGACACCCAGATAATAAACCATTGCAATAGTCCAGTCTAGATGTGACAAATGCATGGACCAGTTTTTCTGCATCATCTTTAGATCAGATGTTTCTAATGTTAGTGATATTACGCAGGTGGAAGAAGGAGGTTCTAGTAATGTTTTTAATGTGGGGGATAAAAGACATGTCCTGATCAAAAACAACACCAAGATTTTTAACATTAGAGCTGGAGGACAGACTAATGTCATCTAAGGAGGGAGAAAGACTGAAAAAATCATTCCTAAGGTGCTCAGGCCCAAAAACCAAAACCTCAGTCTTGTCTGTGTTCAAAAGGAGAAAATTAAGGGTCATCCAGGTTTTTATGTCTTTAAGACATGCTTGTAGTCTAAGTAGCTGATTGGATTCATTGGGTTTAATGGACAAATATAATTGTGTATCATCAGCATAACAATGAAAATTTATCCCATGCTGTTTAATAACTTTACCTAATGGAAGCATATATAAAGTAAAGAGTATTGGTCCAAGCACTGAGCCCTGAGGAACTCCATGACTAACTTTGGTGTATGAAGAAGATTTATTATTTACCCTGATGCATGCTCAATAATCCAGGTAGAACAATCCAAAAAAGTGCAATCTGGTCCTCTGGACTTTCAAAAAAAACAAAAAACAAAACAAAGCAAAAAAATATAGAAACGTTTCATCTCTCATCCGAGAGACTTCCTTAGTCTGAGGAGCTGTATTCAGCTCAGTCTCTTAAATAGCACCTTCTCAGAGTGGATCAACCAGTTTGCTGCTGACAACCAAAACCAGCTGATCACATGCTCAAGAAGGACCATCAGCCTAACAATGGATCATTAGCACCTGATGGCTGTTTACTATTCACAGAGGGCTGAGTGATACTAGCAATCACAGCATTGTAAGAGGGGGACAGTTGAACCCGGAGGCTCCACCCCTGTTTAACGATGGACGATTTCTTTTCACAAAGATGGCCTCCTTTACTCCTCTCTCAAACCATCGTTCCTCTCTATCCAGGATGTGAACATCTTCATCCCTGAAAGAGTGACCGCTGGCCTGGAGATGAGTGTAGACCTCAGAGTCCTGGCCTGATGATGTTGATCTTCTGTGCTGGTCCATCCTTTTGGCCAGTGCCTGTTTAGTTTCCCTGATGTAAGACTGATCACCCTCCTGACACTGAACAGCATACACAATATTACTCTGTTTGTGCCGGGGGACTGGATCTTTGGGATGAACCAGTCTTTAATGTATTTTAGGGTTTAAAAGCCACTGGGACGTTGTGTTTAGAAAATAAACGTCTCAGTTTCTCTGATACTCCCTCAACATACAGAATGACCACTGGTCTGGGTCTGGGTTCCTCCTTTTCACCTGATGGGTGACTGGAGTCCTGTTTGGGTTTCTTCTCTGCTTTCAGGAAGGCCCAGTTAGGATATCCACATTGCTCTAGAGCATGTCTTGTGTGGGATTTCTCCTTCTGCCTGGCTCCTGAGCTAGTGGGGATGCTGTCTGCTCTGTGGTACAGAGTCCTGATGACTCCTAACTTGTGCAGTTTGACTCCCATCACCCTTTGGAGCACAAGTTAGGAGTCATCAGGACTCTGTATCACAGAGCAAAGAATGAAATGAAACTACGCAACTATGTATGAAAGATAATGTTTTTTTTTAATCATTGAAGATTAAAAATAAATAAATGGTGCCAGCTTTATCATGAAATCCTGTTTTCACCTTGACTTTATTAAATAATCTGTTAAAGTTAAGTGAGCTGAAAAATCATAAAAAGACAAAATTATTGGATCTCAGAAATATTTCCCTCAAACATGTTTAAAGAAGAGACACAGCCTTTAGTTCAACTTTATTCTAACACACAGATGTACAAATCACAAAACAAGAATTAAACTTTAAATCACTGAAATAAAATAATCTGTAAACAAGAAACAAAACCACACATCTAAATTGAACAATAAAAGTAGACACAATGAGTGCAAATACATCAAATGATGAAGGAAAACTACAAAAAATTAAATATAAATGTTTTTGTAGAATCTACTTCATCAGAGATTTAGGTCGTTTTCACACCAGATAGTCCGGTAGACTGGGTTCGGTTCGGGACCAATATTCATGACCTTTTGTTTAAATTTGAGCTGGTGCGTTTGCGTTCACACTGCACTGTGCAGTCGAGTCAACCTGTTGAACCAACCTGTTCCCCCGCTCGCCTGTGGGGGCGCTGCACCAAGAAATACTGAAAGAAACAACACAAAAACTTCTGAAGACACGTCTTCTTCTTCTTCTTCTTCTTCTGGAAATAAAAACAAAAACGAAGTGGCATCAAGTTTTAGCAGTTTTAGGAGTTATATTTTGTCATTTTTCAAAAATGGACTTAGCATGAGCAGAAGATAAGACAGAAGACCATGGAGAATATTGTTTTTCACACAAGTCAGCTGACGGCTCCATATAAGAGAAATGAGTGTTTGTTTGTCCTGCGGAGCGGGGCTCGGTCTGTTTACATTCACACTGTACTGGAACCGTGCTGGAGTTCTCTTCTACCGGACCGAGACCTAGGTTTTAGCCCGGGCCAGAGTTCACCTTTTTGTTCCGTGACAGAGTTCGATGGCGCGTTCACACCTCCCTAAAGGAACCGGACTTTCTAGGAAAACGAGCTAGAGTTCGATTAATGCGGACTAAACAGGGCTGCTGTGAATGCACCCTTAATTCAATTCAGTTTATTTATAAAGCGCCAGATCACAACAGAAGTCGTCTCAGGGCACTGAACAGAAATATTCATATATAAAATAACAGAAACATTCATATTTAAAAATAATAATTTAACATTATTTATCTGAGGAGCAGACTGCTTTGAGTTTAACTCATCGCAGAACTCTTTTAATGGTGAACTAAAGTTCATTAGCAGGATTTATATGTATATATATAGTTTAATTTGATCATTTTAATAATCTGTATTCTTTTTTAATTTACCAGAAACTTCAAAATAAATTCTCACCTGTTTCAAGTTCGTCATGATTATGAACTAAATCCAGATTTTCCATCTTCAGTGTTTGGTAAATAACTAAAGTGTCATAACAAAAGTCAAGATATTTTTAATACATCTTTATTCTCAACATCTATACTGAAATGATACGTCCATGGAAGGTAACAGCCTCTTTCATCTTTATGGCACACTGTTGCTCCAGAGCTGGACGTAAACAGACTGTAGGTCTGCTGACATTATTTTGTTGGAGAATCATCAGAAACACACGCAGCATGTTTTACTAAACCGTATTTAATCGCCACCAGGTGGTAAGGCGAGTTGGATTCTGGACCCGCCTACAGAACCAATCACAATGGTCACAATGGAAATACGACTTGTAACCAGCTAATCTGAGCTGAGCCGAGCCAATCCGTGCCATCACAGTGGAAAAAGGGCAGTACTCTCACAGCTCACACTCCCCTCAACCCATCGCCTTTGCTGGCCT
>NC_056504.1:1348376-1367127 GCF_014905685.2 Nematolebias whitei
CCCCCCCCCCCCCCCCCCCCCGGTGTGATAATCTAGGTTGGATGCAAGGTGCCAGATGGCTGCAAGCTCTCTTGGGTGGCGTGTGCTGGGAGCCCCCCCCCACTTCAGCCTCACCCACTCCACCTGAATCTTATTATGTCATCTGTATGTTGCTTTTTTTGTGCTTAGGTTCTTTTGCAACTTTGAGATATGATTTTTTTTTTTAACCTCCTCTTTCCTCGTGTTCCCTTTTCCTTATCTAACTAAAAAGGCAGCACCTCTTTGAGGCTGCAGCCTCAAGCACCCGTCTACCTATTTATGTTGTTTGGTTATCTTTTTGTTTCTCTGGATGGCTGTACTGAAATAAAATTTCATTGTGCTTCTGTGCAATAACAATAAAGGCATTCTGATTCTGACAGTCTTGTTGCGATAGGAAATGCTACTTTGCATATAAAATACTTTTCACGATTATTTAAAAAAATCACTCCAACCTGCAATAATTTGATTTTTACTTTTAGAACCCTGGCCAGCTCTTTTATTCCTGCTAACTTCACTGCCTTGTTGTAAGTGATACAACAATTTATTTTTCTCATATATGAGTCTAATGGATGAAGTGGAAGCACTTTATTTGATGGTGTTTCTACCTCAAGTTCCATTATCTACAATATATACAAAATATATTTGTCATTTACATTTTAATACCTTAAAGTTCATTGTCATTTTTATACCATGGCCTCTTACAGCTGAAATATAAAGCTCATCTTTATATAATGAGCATTTAGTTCAATCTGTACCAGCAGACATCTGTCAGAAACTAAGAAGTCAGTTTTATTTTTGGCCATTGTATAATTTTAGTCCTTTCACTGAACATGCTGAAAGTGTTGAGGTCAAACTGTCATTTAGTGCACCCTACATAATGTAAGCCAATATATTATGACCATTGTTGGTTGACACCATATCTGTCAGAATGATTTGTACCCAACAACAACCAATCATTATCCAACATACAGTCTGAAAAACTGTTCACTGATGCTCTAAAACTGTTTCATAAACATGGACATGCACCAGGGTCATGAGATGATATCCATGAGTGGTCACAATGTTTTGGCTTATCTGTATATGACTGCATGATAAGTGTTCAATGTCCATGTTCCTTATGTCTTTCATCATGTTCATAGATTTCTTTTTGACGGTTGTCATCGTGGTTCAATCAAAGTGACAGATGAATCATAAACTGTGTACTTTCACTAATTGGAGCTATCCAGCAGTGTTTTCAGCACTCAGTTTAGTAGTTTAAAATTGATTTGTTGTACAACTACAGCTGGATTTACCACTTGTTGTGTGATATAGATGTGAAATATTAAACAAAATAACACAAGTTTATATATTTCCCTGTGTTTTCCATAATCCAATGCTTAGTCTGGTCCTAAATGTTCATAATTCATTCATACCTACATATGTCTTTATAAAATATACAAGATACTCTATATTTATTTTATGTCACATTCAATTAGTATGAGGAGATATACAGAGCAGTTTTGAGGCAACAGCTACATCCAATATATTTGTTTTCAGTGTTTGGGAGTAGATTGAACAACGTGCATGTTGATTATTTCTGCCCAGCTGAAATCCTCCTAAATACTGCATGCACACTTTATCTAGAGTCTGCTTTTAGAAAGACAACATATTCTTTGTTCTGATCTGTAACCTTTTTACTTCAGAGAATGTAGGGCGTTTAGTCACCCCTGCCAAAAAACTGGAGGACACCATCCGCTTGGCTGAGCTGGTGATTGAGGTGCTTCAGCAGAATGAGGAACACCATGCAGAGGTCAGTGTCATCATCTGTAGCACACACATTGGTCCCCCTTTTTACTGTCAAAATATCTATGATGAATATTCAGTCAGGTCATCTGGACAGTTTCTTTTATTGTGCTGAAACGTTTCACCTTCCATCCAGAAGGCTTCATCAGTCAAGGAAACCCACAACAGATTCTTCACCCAAACAGCTTACTCCAAAGACTTCAAAGACTCCCCCCCCCTCCCCCTGACCAATCAGTGGCTGACGGTGTTTCTGACATCACGGCTCGGGTCGCTTGGACCCCTTGAGAAGCAGGGCCAGAATACTGGGGGTGAGCAGGTATGAAGTATTAATGGAAAAGACCTCAAAACACGTGTCAAGCCGGAAATATTCGACCCACGCCGTGACAGTGGAAAAGGGGCATTAGTTTAGACTCTGAGACTCCTGAAGAAGACCTCCCAAAGACCTTGACTTGGCCTTATCAACAGTTTAGTAATGTAGGGACAGCTTTCGCTGTAACATACTAATTAATTATTCTTAAAGCTAGTTCAAGCACAAAGAATATTAATTGTTCAATTACAACGGATTCTTTCTTTTTTCAAGTTAAATTTCTGCCATGTGACCAAGATAACTTGAGAGTGGAGTTTTAATCAGTGACATGAGACGTAATTTATCTTTGACCCATCAGAATAAATGTGGTCATTTATTCAACAGAATCAAAATTTAACATCAAAACATGTACACATTGATTTGCTGATCTGTTTCTGATTAATAAACTTGGCACGATTTACTAAACAAGACAAAAGATTACTAATTGAGACTGATTCATCTCTGAAGGCATCTAACTTGATTTACTGGCGAATAGAAGTTTAAAGAGAAGGAGAATAGAAGTTTAAAGATTTAAAGAGGAGGTTTAGATGGATGAGTGAAGATGTGTTGAACCCGAAAATGGCATCCTTCCTCCAAATCCAGCTCAGCCCTCTGGTACACTCAGGGCGTCAACGGCTTGTTACCTGAGCAGAGGATACATCAACTTCGGAACAGAGGTCCATTGGCACGCTACCTTTTCAGCGTCTCCGGTCAGGGTGGCTGAGAATCTTTAGAAGTAGTTCCATATGCTCCAATCAACAGAATAAGCTTCCTTCGAAGTTGAGAGCATTTAACGCCCGGTTTGAGTTCACAGCGAGGCACGCTGTGACTACGCTGGAATGGAGGGACCCTTGGCACATGGTCCAATCCATCAGCTATTTAGTTCAGCTGTAAGACTCCATCAGACTGAGTCTCATCTTTGACTGAAAGTTCCAGGAAGACTGGAAAAGCTGGGAAGACTTAATAGTTCCAAGAAGTGTTGACTTTTAAAGGGTATCCACTTCCGGTCACTTGGTACTTCCTGATTGGTTGAAACAACCAGCAGGGGTGGAGTTTTAGTGATGTCAGAGGGTTATTAGAAGTCAGCAGACAGCAGAAATGTTTTAAAAACTGTTAGTACAGAATAATATTTTGAAGTAGTGAGAGACAGCAGGTGCCAGCCAGTTCTTATTTACTGTCTGAGAATTTTAAAACAAGGCACTTCGTTCTCATAACTTGTCTCTGACTTTCAACCGACATCAGGTCCACTCCTCACACAGACAGAAGAGTAAATGCACACTTACTTTGTAAATAGACATTTACCTTGTATGATTGATGAAGTCTAATGAGGTTTAAAAATCATTAATACTGTTTCTGTAACGAACCCCTTCAACTCTGGACCAAAAATCACCACAACAGAGAGACTTAGATTATAAAATTTATTGTAGAAGCCCTCGTTCCTCAAAAGTGAGTCTGACCCAGTGATCGACACCAGAACCAAAGGCTGGAATGAGTCTGTAGGCGGAAAGAGAACGGTTAGTGGCCAGGCAGGAGACAGAAGTGAGAGCAAATGTCTGAGAAAGGTAACCACTAACCGTTTCTCTGGTTGAAGGGGGCTCAGAAGAGAGGAGTCGTTCCAGCTGGATGGATTCACTGCAGGAGGGGTGATCCTGGTGAGAGGAGTCAGCCGGCTGCAGCGAAGAGACCGAGAATGGGTGGATGGTGATGAGGTGTTGAACCACAACGGCGTTGGACCCGCAACCGGTCCGTGAGGCAGATGTCGAGGTCAGACAGACCAGGGTTGTTACCAGAGCGCAGAAAAACGACGTTACCAAACAGGAGCAGGCGAGAAGACGGTGTGAGGCAGGCGTGAGTCGAAAACCGATGAGAGGAGACGTAGATCCAATGAGGAGCAGGCTGGAGGCGAAGTCAGGCGAGCAGGAGTCCAAAACCATGAAGCAGCACGAGGAGGTGAGGATATCAAAACCAGGAAGAGGGACAGGAGCTGGGCAGGCAAACAAACTGGGCAGGAGAGAAACTATGAAGGAACAGGAGACTATGAGGAAATCATGAGACAGACGCACGGGATAACTACTGGCAGGTAAACTGTTTTCGACTATCTGGCGCTCACCCTTCTTCTTCTTCTTCTTCTTGTCTTTTTATGGCGGTTGGCAAACAACTTAAGGTGCATTACCGCCACCTTCTGGATTGGAGTATGGACAAGATTCTAAAAAAAAACAACTAAATCCTTTCCAAATTCCCTGTTCTTCTCAAAAACCTAAAGATGCTGTTAAAACTTATATCCCCAGACGATCTTTGCAGCAATTCCTTTATCTCTAATTTAGTTGTATTTAATTCTCTTTTTAACATTTCTCTTTCGTGTGTATATTTATTGCATTCCATGAAAATGTGTTCTATTGTTTCTGTTTGTCCACAGTGATTACAACAACCTGTATCATGTTTGTTAATTATTTTCAGTGTGCTGTTTAATCCCGTGTGCCCAAATCTCATCCTCGATATTATATCTTCTTCTTTCTTTATTCTATTACCTTTCCTTGAGTCCCCAACTGTTTTCTGGATGCTATAATAATACCTAGCACTACTTTCTCTATCCCATTGCTCTTGCCATTTATTTTTACAATAGTTTTATTATATTCTTGACCTCACTTTTACTTATTTTAATATTTAAATCCACGTTGGTTTTTTTTGCAGCATTCTTAGCAAATTTGTCCGCCAATTCATTTCCTACAATCCCAATGTGAGCTGGAATCCATAATAATTTGACATCAGACCCATTACTTTTAATCCTGAAAATTAATTGAGTTATTTCTAATATAATATCTTGCCTTGAGTTTGATTGTGCCTCCTGAATACTTATTATTGCGCTACTTGAATCTGAGCAAATAATGACCTTTTTTCCTCCATTGTCTTCGACCCACTCTAAAGCCATACAGATTGCCACTAATTCTCCTGTATATACTGTTAGTTTATCAGGTATTCTTTTATTTCTCATAATATTTAAATCTGGTATTACAAAAGCTACACCAACTTTATTATTTATCATTTTAGATGCATCTGTATAGATTTGAATATATTGTGAATATTCCCTGTCTATGTATCTCTCCACTGTAGTACTATCTAATTCTCTCCCTCGTTTCAATAAGCTTAGGTCAGTGGTGATCTGTCTAGTGATCCATGGTGGGACAGTAGGAAGAGCAACCGCAGGACTAATTTGAAAATTATTTATTCTGACATTTTCAGTTTTATCTATGATTTTCCTTCCAAAACTGTTAAATTGTTTCTTTTCTTTTTCTTGACACGGTTGAAGAGTGTTTAGTGGAGGATGAGTTTCATTATGCCCTTTAATATTGGCCCAGTAAGTTACGGCTATTTGTGTTCTTCTAAATTCTAGTGGCATTTCCCCCATCTCAACCTGCAGAGCTGAGACTGGGGTAGTTTTCATAGCTCCACAACAAAGCCTTAAAGCTTGATATTGTATTCTGTCTATTTGTTTTAGTAATGTGTTTGAAGCTGAATTATATAAAATACTTCCATAGTCCAAAATTGACCTTATTAACCCAACGTATATTGTTTTTAATGCTTTCCTATCTGCACCCCATTCTTTACCTCTCAAACATCTAATTATATTTAGAACTTTTTTGCACTTTCCTACAATATTATCTATGTGTATTTTCCATGTAAGTTTTTTATCAAACCAGATGCCTAGATATTTGAATTGATCTATTCTTTCGATGTTGTCCCCATACAGTTTGAGACTGATATTAGGATTTAATTTTTTATTTGTAAAAACAACAAATTTTGATTTGGATGTTGAAAATCTGAATCCCCATTCTAATGCCCACTTTTCTACATTATTTAATGCCTCTTGTACTTTCCTTTCAATAAATTCTGTATTCTTGCTCCTTTTCCAAATAACCCCATCATCTGCATATAATGAGACGCCACAAGATTTATCTACATTCCTAAAAATATCATTAATCATTATACTAAATAATATTGGACTAATTATACTGCCTTGGGGAGTACCATTTTCCATTTGATAATTTGAACTTATTTCACCGTTTATTTTTACACTAATACTTCTTTCAGTTAAAAAATTTTGTATCCATCTAACTATTTTACCTTTTAAACCCATTTGTTTTATTTTAATCAATAACCCTTCTCTCCACAACATGTCATATGCTTTCTCCACATCCAGAAAAACTGCAATCACACTTTCCCTATTAGCCTGGGCCCGTCTAATTTCATGTTCCAGACATACTGCTGGATCTATCGTACTTCGCCCTTTCCTAAATCCAAATTGATATACCTTTATTTTCTCCTTAGATTCTAAAAAATAATTTAGTCTGTTATTTATCATTTTCTCCATAACTTTACCTACACATGAAGTTAGAGCAATTGGTCTATAACTTTCTGCTAAATTTACATCCTTCCCAGGTTTACAAATAGGGACAATAATGGCTTCTTTCCATTTGTTTGGTAGTTTTCCTTCCTCCCACACCTTATTATATAATTCTAATAATATTTCCTTACTCACATCACTAAGATTATTCAGCATGCAATAATTAATTTGATCTTTGCCCGGAGTTGATTTTTTGGAATTCTTCAATGCTTTATTTAGTTCTATTAAAGAAAATTTCATATTAATAGCATCCTCATTATCTTCATCATTATCAAGCAACTCAATATTCCTCCTTAATGTTATTTCACGTCCTCTTTTTTCATTATTATTCAGATTCTCCGTACTATGTATTTTTGCAAATACTTTAGCTAATGCTTCAGATTTACTTTTATTATCTATTATAATATTTCCATTATCCTTAATTATTGGGAAATAATAGTCTCTTGAGTTCCCAGACATTTTTTTAATAGTATTCCATACCCTATTTAATGGAGTATTTTTCCCCAGTGATTCACAGTATTTTCTCCAATAATCCCTTTTAGCATTTCTTATAATTTTCCTAACTTCTGCTTGTTTCCTTTTATAAGTTATCAGATTCTGGAAACACATATTCTTTTTCAAAGCTTTAAATGTCTTATTTCGCTGTTTAATTGCTGTTGTGCATTCTAATGTCCACCATGGTACTAACCTCTTCTTTTTGATTCCCTTACTTTTAGGTATAGAGCTTTTGGCTGTATCAATTATAGATCTACTAATTTCCAAGTTCAATTCATTTATTGGTTTATTTGTATCTATATTTTTCATATTGATCTCGCTAATCATGTTAAATTTGTTCCAGTCTGCCTTTTCAAATTTCCATCTCCCTTCAATCTCTATTTGGCCTTGCTCTGTATCTATTCCTATGTTGATAAAAATTGGGTAATGATCACTACCTACTGTGCTTTCTGTGCTTACTCTCCAACTGCTAATATCAGCTAGAGGTTGGGAAACCAACGTTAGATCAATAGCAGATTCTTTACCCCTAACAAAATCCACCCGAGTGCCTAATCCATTATTTAATATTACTAGCTCCTTTTCTTCAATTATATCTTCTAGAATCCCGCCGTTATAATCATCTTGATTACCCCATAATGTGCTATGTGCGTTGAAGTCCCCACACCAAACTATTTTCCCTCTCCAGTGTTCTATGATTGATTCGAGTTTTGATTTTTCTAATTGTTTGCATGGATTGTAGTAATTTATGATTTTAATATTACCCTCATTTGTCCAAACTTCTATAGCAATGACTTCTAGATCCGGTGTTGTATGGATTTGGATAAATTTCAGATTTTGTTTTATGAATATAGCACAACCTCCTCCACTCCCTCTACTCCTATCTTTGCGCAGGACTGAATATCCATGAATGCTAAACTGTAATGCTGGTTTGAGCCATGTCTCTTGAATGCATATAATGTCCGGTTTTGTAGTTAAGGTATTAATGAAGCCTTTAAATTCCTGACCATTTGCTATGAGACTGCGGGCGTTCCATTGTAATATTAAAATTATGTGATGTTTTGAGAAGCCTCAGCCTCAGACGATCCTTCTCCAGTGAGTTCATTGTGGATTTTTTCCCCAAGACAAATCTTTTACATTAAAAAACCTTGCTGCTGCCTTTACAATAATCTTTATTTTTTCCGTTTTAGTCTTTGCCTGTTCTGAGCAGTTTATGATGTATGCCATGAATGGAATCAGTTTTTCTAGTGTGATATTTTCTTGGTTGTTATCTGTAGTTTTCTTTTCTCCATAGTTTGTTTTCTGAACGGTTTCCTTGCTGTTTACCACTTTCACTGCTTCTGCATATGTAATGTTCTTGTCTGTTTTGATTTGTTGAACTTCAACTGCCTTTTTTCTTATCACACATCCTGCATATGCTGCAGTATGACTTTCCCCGCAGTTACAACATTTGACAGGACTATTCCCACACTCACCATACGGATGTTCACCCCCACATCTACCACACCTCTGTTTCCCTTTACAAACACTAGCAATATGTCCGTACCTTTGGCATTTGAAGCACCTGAGAGGGGGTGGAATATAGACTCTCACATTAAAGCTCATATAACCTACCATTACTCTTTCTGGCAGAACTTTATTTTTGAACTCTAGTAATATTGATGTACTGTCCACTTTTTCTCCATTCCTGGAGGCCTGTAATCTTTTCATGCCTGTAATATCTCCTCCTTTTATTACTTTCTTTAACTCATCCAGATTTTCACCAACAGGAATTCCTGTAATTACTCCTCTTACTCCTCTTTCTTCCCCAACAATCTTTCGTTCCAGCACTTCCTTTTTGCACACGGTTTGTAATTTAAGAGTCTTATTTTTTTGTTCAGCATTTTTACAAATGATCAGCAGGTTTCCATCACGTAACACTTTAACAAGTTCTACATCCCCAATCGCTTTCTTTATTCCGTTTGACAAACTGATAGGACTTACTCCAAACATATCCTGCCCTGCTTTAAATTTTAGTATAATTTTTATATCTTCCACCATTATTTTCTTTCTTATTTCAGGTCTGTCTCCCTCGTCGTCAAACGCTCGTTTTCCAGTTGCCGTTCCTTTTTTAACCTTTTCTTTTCCTCCTCCCCTTTTCTTATTCTCTATCCTAGACCATCCTATATCCATATCTTCATCCTCTGTTAGCCCTCCACTACTACTAGCCATCTCGTCCACTCACAATCCAGATTATGCCAAAACCGCCTTATTCAAACTTTTTACTCGCCAAACTCCGTCCACGTCCTGCAGCACTTCCGTCTCCTGCTCCGTGCCTCAATCAATGAAAGAGCTTTCCGCTCTGCCCACGTCAAGAGAGAGGGCTGTTTTTGCCATATGTTTAAATGAGAACCCCGCGTCGGTTGAGTGGCGTCCTCTATATCGGCTGGTGGGTGGAGAACTACTGAGCTGGCGCTCACCCTGTGTGCCGGTCAGGTTTATAAAGGGTGCAGCAACAGGTG
This sequence comes from Nematolebias whitei, assembly GCF_014905685.2. Lineage (NCBI taxonomy): Eukaryota > Metazoa > Chordata > Actinopteri > Cyprinodontiformes > Rivulidae > Nematolebias > Nematolebias whitei. Next base: position 1,357,918 of record NC_056504.1, read on the forward strand.
CAGCTAATGAGAAGTAATCAGTGTGGAGTGTGGTGAAGAGAAGACAAACTTAAAGTCACATGCAGCCAGCAGAGAGGAGATGAGTGCTGCAGAGAAGGAAGTCTGAAAACCAAGAAAAAAAACAAACAACAAGAGAAAGATAGAAAAGAAAAAGAGTCCACAGACACCAAGCAGTGAACAGAGTGAAAAGAATTTAAATCAGACAGGCGTGAATCGTGACAGTTTCACAGTTGATTTAAATGAGTGGTTCACTTCAGCATTAGAAATGGTATGAACTAAACACACATTTGATTATCAAGATATCTTAAAATAGTTAATGATAATATAAAAAAGAAGAGTGTTCTTTCAATTGATTAATTCAGGATACAATTAAATAGTCTCTTGATGAGATAATTTGTATTTCTGGATTCAAATCAATGAAATAAGAGTTCCTGTCCCCTGAAGGTCTTCAGAGACAGATTGATGTCGGAGGTCTAGTTCACTACAACAGAAACTGAAGTTTTCATAGTGATAATTGGGGAAGTAAGATCTCAGTTGGGCAGAACTTCAAACACATTCTTTTGTTAATGTAAACAAGGTGTCAGTCATTGTTTTATCTTCTCTGAAGAACTTTGAGAAGGGATATTTTAACTACAATAATTATACAGTGAGATACTCCTACTGTAAGAAGCCCTCTGTGTCAGGATTTTCAGGCTGAGCTGAACAGGAACAAACTCATGTACAGACAGGACGCAGAGGCCAGGACATAAAATAAGAAAACACTTTAATAATACCAAATAAACAATGACAAGGCAGCAAACACTTACGGGTCAGGAAACACGAGGGACACAAGAGGATACCAGACAATGCACCAACAAAGATTGAGACACAGACCAGGGCTTATATACAGATAGACTAGACAAGACAAATTACAAACACCTGGAGGACATGCGGGTGGAACTGATCAGAGTCATTACTGGGAGTACAGATACAGGGAAACTGACAGGACATAGAGGTACCTCCCTTACACTCTGATTGGTTAAAAGTTAAGGGGCCCGTCTTCCCGCTATCATGTAGACAGAACATCCGGAGAGTTGTGAGATGGCAGCCGATGAGGAAAGTTGGCTTTGGATCATCAGCTGAGCTAAGCAGATGGAATGAGTGGTTGTGCAGAGTTGATGAGACTCTCTGAGAAACAACAGCCATGTGGACTGTAGCCCTGAGAAACGACATCCTTTTTGGGACAGCGGACCACGGGCTTCTTCCTTCACGTAGCCACAGTGGTAATGAGAGATGGACATCTTCCTTCTGATGAGAGAACCATGTAACAGTGACAACTATCCATCCATCCATCCATTATCTTTACCCGCTTATTCCATTTTGGGTCACGGGGGTCGCTGGTGCCCATGTACCCTAACACCCTGGACGGGTCGCAAGTCCATCACAGGGCCACATAGAGACAAACGAGACAAACAACCATTCACTCTCTCATTCACACCTAGGGACAATTTAGAGTTACCAATCAGTCTAACATGCATGTTTTCGGTCTGTGGGAGGAAACCGGAGCACCCGGAGAAAAACCCACGCATGCACGGAGAGAACATACAAACTCCATCCAGAAAGGCCCCTGTTTGAACCAGGGACCTGCTCGCTGAGAGGCAGCAGCTCTACCAGTTGCGCCACCGTGCTGCCTCAGTGCCAACTAAGTTTGTTTAAATAATTTAATTCATGAATCTGAGATAAACTTACCTAAATTTTAACGTTGACTTAGACCTTAGTCCAAATTGAATCAAAACCCCTTCTCAAAGTCATCAGATTTACTGTATGTCATTTACTTTCTAAAATAATATTATTGGTTGTTCATTAATATTCAGTATTTTTCATAATTTCCATGTCATATTTCAAACTTGGGCAGAAGGCAGGGACCTTGGCGCTCTGACCCTGGCTTACCAAAGCTAGCTCTTGGGACATGGAATGTAACCTCTCTGGCAGGGAAGGAGCCTGAGCTTGTGCGCAAGGTTGAGAGGTACCGACTAGATATAGTTGTGCTCACCTCGATGCACAGCATGGGTTCTGGAATTGATCTTATTGAGAGGGGTTGGACCTTATTCCACTCTGGAGTTGCCCATGGTGAGCGGCATCAAGCTGGTGTGGGTCTACTTGTAGCCACCCGACTTGGTCCCTGTGTGTTGGAGTTGTCCCCGGTAGATGAGAGGGTGTCTTCCCTTCGCCTTAGGATGGGGGGGATGGGCTCTGACTGTTGTTTGTGCCTACGTGCCAAATTGCAGTTCAGAGTATCCGGCCTTCTTGGAGTCCTTGGCAGGGGTGCTGGAAGGTGTGCCAGTTGGGGACTCCTGATATAGTTCTTAGTTCATATCTTAGATCTTATTACTGTTTTTATTTGACATTTTATTGTTGTCTGTAACTGGGACCCTGTGAACATAATTTCATCCCACCACATGTTCAACATGTGGTGCGTATTCAGTATTTATTCAACATTTTATTTTTTTACTTTAAAAATAAAATAAATCAAGTCCTTATCGGTACAAATAAAGTGATGTGGAACATGTTGCATCTGTTCTTACCGAGCACAGAAGCTGCAGCGTTGTGCTGCTCTGTGAGGTGCAGCTGGGCTGTGATGGAGCTCTGTCAGGTGTAGACTCCTCTGATGGAGCAGGAGCAGGAGCCGGGAGGCTTGGAGGGTTTAATGTGGAGTTTAGAGATGAACCGTCATGCGCTGAAATATGTTCTGGATAAAATACAGTGAGAAACGGGACCGGAGGACAGTTAGCGTTTATGCAAATTAGCTTAGCATCGTAGCACCGACGTTGTCCTATTATGGCGTCAGCCTCTTTTGTTAGTTAAAAATATGTTCAGAACCGATGGGATGAGTAACTTAAAGTATGTTTAAAGATAGAAAACACTCACCATCTTCTATAAATGATTTAAGTAGAGCAGTAGTCGTGTCCAAACCACCCTCCAATCCTCCATCTAGCTCGATTTGACTTTTTTCGTCGGCCACCAAGCACAACAACACCTGCACTTCTTCATTTAACCACAGCTTTGACATTATTGTTTTTGTATAGCTTCAAAATACTAAAAGATACACTCCTCCAGTTATCGCTAATGGCAGGTTGTAGAGAAAAAATGGCGGCTCGGGTTGTTTGGAAAGACTCCACAGACTCCTCCCCCCGACCAATGAGTGACCGACAGTGTTTCTGACGTTACGGCTTGGCTCGCTTGGACCACTTGAGAAGCCGGGCCAGAATTCTAGGATGTGAGCCGGTCCCAAGAACTATGGAAAAGACCTGGAACACGCGTCAAGCCAGAAATATCCGACCCGGGCCATGACAATGGAAAAGGGGCATTAATAGCATCAAGGTGTTTGGTTTTAACATTTTTCCCTTTACTTCTCTCTGCCCACTGTTTTTCGACTTTCTGAAACCTTCTGGATTTGGTTTGTGCTCAAACTACCTCCTGCAGGGAATTGATTCTTAATCAATGATTCTTAATGCACTCATTTACACAAATTAAACATTCTGGACCAAATGTTCATGGCATGTCGATGTAAATTGGACTGCCAGGAGGAGAATCAGAAACCTTGCTGGGTCCGGACCCCATATTTCCTTTATCTGTTAAGGCATCCTTAATGGTATCTTCCTTTAAAATGTAAGAAATACTAGAACCACTTTTAACCTGGATACTTTCAGTTTACCTAGTGTAAAGTAGCAAAACACTAATACTTCTATTTACCAAGTGTGAAGTAATTAAACACATTTAGTCTGACTTCCCTCCTTCCAGAACCAGTACATAAACAATTTTACAATACATTTAAAATCAAATTAATGGCTTATTATCACTGGATATTTTTCCCGAATGTGTCTGAGTGACAGGCTCGTTGGATCTAGGTGGTCACTGACGTCAGAGGAGAGATCCAAGTTCCTCCGTTTCAGGAGGACCGAAGAATCAGCCTGGCCAGTGGACCTGGTTCGGTCCTCCAACTCTGTCAGCCACTGGATCCTGCTGGTGTGATGCCAAAAAACTGTTGTGGATTTTAAGAAGGCAGAGAGACAACCTGAGACATTAAAGAAAAAGATTAAACTTTGTCCAAGTTCTTTATTCAAAGGCAAAATATGCATTTGAAGGCTTTTATGCTGTCAGACAGATCAGGAATCCCAAAAAGCAAGAGAGAGCGCAAGAGCCCTGAAATAAAAGTCAGACACATTCTTATACATTAGCACAACCTTGTTATCTGAACATAGATACTGTTATCAGGGACTCACAAGTTTCAGAGACTGTCTCATTGGGAAAGAACATCTTATCATCAAACAGTACCATAACAAAGTCAGAGGAAATGGCATTTTATACAACAATATGCAAAAAGTAAAAACAGTGAGAAGGTTGAACAGCATAAGGAACAGAAAAGCAATGTTATAATAGCAATCTAAGTAAAAAGAAAATCAACGTGGTGCATTTTTATTTCTGTTACAATACATTTTATATTTCTTTTACACATGATTTAACTCTTTTTTGTGAAAGCCCACCTTCTCTCAGTTATAGGGTTTTACGTGTCAGGATATAATAAAAATGACGGAACATAATAGATGTGACAAGCTTTAAAATTATTCAAATCTAACCTCAAATGTACAAAAACAAGCATATGCTCGACTCATTTGTTCTGGGTCTGAGGTCAAGATGAAATTACTTGTAGTCATGAAATTGGCTCAGCCTTTTTGAACATTTTTCCATTCATGTTGCTATTTAGATAGTTACATTATACCATTTCTGCTGCCTCTCTGGTTGTAAACTGCAAAGCTTTAGCTTTAGAGAAAACTGTGCTGCTGTTCTTTGGGCTTGAACATTAACAACATCTATGGTTCACAAGTACCGCACTGATAGACTCAAGTCTGTTAAAATAGGTGTTCGGTATGATTTAATTTATTTTTTCCGAGCCAGAGGCAGAGAGATTTATTTGTCATATACACCACACGTGATACATGAGGTGGGACAAAAGGTACACAGGGTCCCAGTTACATCCAACAAAAAACACAAATTGTAAAGAAAAACATTAGTAAGATCCGAGTCATGAACTAAGAATTTACTACATTCACTAAAGTAAGAATACACAAGACTAAGAATACACTAAGCACTAATAGTACAAAAACAATGTGCCAAAACAACAGCAGCACAAACATGAGTCTGTGGAGCAGCTGAGGACCAATGAACACAGAAACATGAAATAGTCAGCAGCACGAGATCACCATCATGGATAGTCAGCAGCACATATCAACAACCAAGTGGCATTACTGGGATTTTCACAGTTGTTTTAGGTTTTTTTTACAGTGATTTTAACAACAATAAAATATATAAGAAAAACAGTAATAACATCTAAGATATGAACTAAGAAAAACATCAACTAAATATACACTAAACACTCATAACATAAAAACATTGAACATCAGCACAAACATGAACATGAGTCTGTGAGCAGATGTGCACGCATGAACACATCAACATTGAAACAGATCAGCAGCAACATGAAACAGATCAGCAGCAACATGATGTGGTTTTTCACAGTGATTATTCTGGTTAGAGATTCATGAGTCTAACAGCCTCAGGGTAGAAGCTGTTCCTCAGTCTAGTGGTTCTACACTTAATGCTCCTCAACCTCCTTCCTGAGGGGAGCGGGGCAAAAAGTGTGTGTGCTGGGTGAGTGGTGTCCTTCATGATGCAAGTGGCCCTCTTCCTGCATCTGGAAGTGTAAATGTCTGTGATGGTGGGGAGACTGACTCCAACATCTTCTGTGCAGCCTTCACCACTCTCTGCAAAGCTTTTCTTTCTGCAGCTGTGCAGCCTCCATGCCACACGTTGATGCTGGAGCACAGGATGCTCTCCACTGCACACCTGTAGGAGGTGGTGAGGACTAAGCTTCCCAGACCAGCTCGTCTCAGCCGTCTGAGGAAGTAGAGTCTCTGATGAACGTTCTTGATCAGGCTTGTAGTGTTGTTGCTCCAGCTGAGGTTTTCATTCAGGTGCTCACCCAAGTACTTGTAGCTGGAAACCACTTCCACCACAGATCCTCCTATGTTCAGGGGGAGGTAGGTGTGTTTGTTCCTTCTGAAGTCCATGACCATCTCCTTTGTTTTATTCACACTGATGTGAAGGTTGTTTGTCCTGCACCAACCAGCTCTCCAGGTGTTCCACCTCCTGCCTGTAGCTGGACTCATCATTGTTTTTGATGCGTCCAGCTACTGCTGTATCGTCTGCAAACTTTACAATATGACAGCCTGGATGGGTCGTACACAGTCATACGTTGGTAGAGTGAACAGGAGGGGGCTCAACACACAGCTCTGGGGATAGCCTGTGCTGAGGGTTATGGTGGGGCAGGAGAAGTCATGGATCTATACAGATTGTGGTCTGTTGGTTAAGAAATCTAGGACCCAGTTACATAGAGAGGAACTTAGTCCTAGTGTGAGTAGTTTGTTTATCAGTGTCTGAGGAATCATGGTGTTGAAGGCAGATGTGAAGCCCACAAAGTGCATACAGATGTAGGAGTCATCCTGCTCCAAGTGGGTGAGAGCAGTGTGGACCACAGAGGAGATGGCATCTTCTGTTGATTGATTCTAGCGGTATGCATACTGGTGAGGGTCCATGTTGATGCTGGTATTAGCTTTGATGTGGGTCATGACCAGTTTTTCAAATCATTTAACGGCTATGGGGGTGAAGACTACTGGCCAGTAGTCATTTAGGCCAGTCACTGTAGAGCTATTTGGAACTGGAATAATGGTGGCAGTCTTGAGGCAGGTGGGAACTGTCACCAGGGTGAGGAAAGAGTTAAATATGTCAGCCAAAACCTCACAGAGCTGATGGGCACAGTCTTTCAGAACCTTCCCCCAGATGTTGTCTGAGCCAGTTGCCTTGTGAGGATTGATCCTCCTGAAAGTACTCCTTACTTCTGCTGAGGTCATGCTGAGGGACTCTTCTTCTTCTGATAAGGTGAGTCTGGTGCTGGGTGGTCTGTTCAGGTCCTCAAAGCGTGCATAGAATCTGTTACATGCATCAGGCAGTGATGGATCCCTAGGGCATTGTGCACCTCTGCCTTTATAATCCATTATGCACTTTATGCCCTTCCACATGTTCTGTGTGCTTTGTGAGAAGTGTCCCTGGATCTTCTGTGCATATGCTGCTTTGTCCCTTTTAATACTAGCATCCAGCTCTAACCTTATCCTCCTCAGCTTCTGTGAGTTGCCAGACCTGAAGGCAGTGTCCCTGGCTCTCAGCAGGGTGCGTACTACATTCAGCCAGGGCTTTTGGATCGGGCAATAGTCCTCCATTGCTCGTCTACAACTGGTCCAAAATGCTGCAGCCCGATTTTTAACTGGTACAGGCTATAGAGAGCACATCACGCCAGTTTTGGCCTCCCTGCACTGGCTACCCATTCACCTTCGGATCCATTTCAAAATTCTCATGTATGTTTTTAAATCACTGAACAGTTCCGCCCCATCTTATCTCACTGATCTTCTGCAGCCATATGTCCCACCGCGCTCTCTGAGGTCAGCAGACCAGATGCTTCTCTCAGTCCCAGAAACCCGTCGTAAGCTCAGAGGTGACAGGGCTTTCTCTGTTGCAGGTCCACAACTGTGGAATGAGTTGCCACTGAGTGTCCGGCAGGCTCCCACACTCTCAGTCTTTAAGTCTCGCTTGAAGACCCACTTCTATTCGCTTGCCTTTAACACGGTGTGATTTGTTTTGGTCCGGTCTGTTCTCTACTCTGTTGGCCATTTTAGTTAGCTTCTGCTGCTATTTGTATCTGTATTTCTATTTTATGTTTTCCTGTCTGCTGTGCATGTTTGGTTCTTTTGTACAGCACTTTGGTTGGCCTTGTTGCTGTTTTAAGTGCTATATAAATAAATTGGTATGGTATGGTATGGGTAGCTGTTCACATTCCTGAAGGTGGTGACATCACCAGTACACTTAGAAATGTAACACAGGATTGAAGATGTGTATTCATCTAAGTCTATTGTCCCTCCCTCTTTGACTACAGCTTCCCAGATTACTTGTCAGTCCGTGTGTTGAAAGCAGTCCTTTAAAATAGAGTCATTGTTTCTTACCCACCACTTTAAACGCCTTTGTGTCAGTCTGGAGCGTCTCAGCGGGGGCAGGTAAGCAGGCGGCAGAAGGATTGATATGTGATCAGAGAGTCCAAGGTGGGGGCGGGGTATGACTTTATATGCATCTTTCACGTTGGCGTAAACACGGTCCAGTGTGTTACTTCCTTGCGTTGGTATGGTGACATGCTGATAAAAACTTGGCAGTGTCTCCTTCAGATTTACGTAGTTAAAATCGCTAACTACCACATAAAAAGCCTCTGGGTGTTTGTTCTGAAGTGAGATGATGTTATTATTTAGCTCCTTCAGGGCATCTTTAATATTAGCATCCAGAGCTATATAAACAGCTATTGTTAACACCGTTGTAAACTCGCGGGATAAATAATGCGGTTAACACTTAACTGTTAGTTGCTCTAAAGCCTCAGAACATGTACTATTTATTAGCGTACAGTTTGTAGACCAACCTTTGTTTATGTAAACACACATTCCCACTTCGAATGTTTTTCCTGTTTGTTTGCTGCATTGGTCCACTTGGAAAAAAAGACGTCCATCTAAAACACTGAATCTGGCATGTCACTTTTTAGTCATGTCTCTGTGAAGCAGAGTATTGCACATTTATTCATCTCTTCTGAGGCCCTCATGCTCAGGCGAAGCAGATCCATCTTGTTATCCAAAGACCAGACGTTGGACAGAAAGAGAGATGGTATTGGCAGTCTGCCGGACCTAGCATTAGCTTTCTGCCTCACCAGCATACCAGCCCGGCATCCTCTCTTCTTCCCCCAGGCACAGCGCCTCCTTTTTCTGTTTGAACGCTGCTGTCTCCACGCTGATGTCCGTAAAAGTTGCAGTATGCCGAACATAGCCTTAAGATTGTTGTTAATTGCTGCTGTGTTCAGTGTTAAATACGCTCTCATCCTCATTTCAAGGATGGTCCACATGTTTCTGCCCTTGGGCCACTTTTGCGCTCCATAAATATCAGTCATATTACATCCTCAGTACACAGGTGTAAATTATATCTCTGTGCTGTCTTTATACAGTTATCTATTCTTTTGCAGCACTCTAAAACCACTATAAACATATATATATATATATATATATATATATATATATATATATATATATA
>NC_056504.1:1367137-1374399 GCF_014905685.2 Nematolebias whitei
ATATATATATATATATATATATATATATATATATATATATATATATAAACATTATGTAAGATTGAAAAACAAAATCTCTGGTTATACTGCATAATTGAAGTGAGTTTTAAGTGGTGACTGCTCTGGAGAAAAACTTTTTGTTGTTTTTTTTTTAAATATTTGGTATCGTTTGGGCCCAAAAATACAGTCAACGCACAGAATAAATTGATTTTCAATTTTTATATTTTAGCTAAAATATTACAGCTCCAAATATGGGATTGCCGGAATTGTGTACAGATCTGAAACAGAGAAAGGAGAATGAGTATGAGATTAAGTGACAGGTAGCAAAATCTTGTACAGATCAGGATAAACTAACCTATGAGGGAGATCCATGAGTCAGGAACACTACTGCTTTGGTTAATGTGGGATCCTACTAAAAGGTACCAGAATCCGACAGGTAGAGATGAGTCAGAAGTCAGGTGAGGGTCAAAACCATTGCCGTAATTGGTGGCTTTAGAACACACCTGTCTCTAAGCCACACTTATTAAATATAAGATAAATCATAATTTTGTACATAAATAAGACGCTTCGGTTATTTAGCCGCGGGCATCCACCGTTCATTGTCAGAATCTGTGACCCCCAGACTTCTCTGGCTGTCTGCAGATGTCTTTTAGTACAAGAATCAGCCAGCAGATGGAGTTTTACAGAATATAGCTCACTTTTAATGCACACTCAGACTACAAGATCGTCATGAGTCTTCATAGAGCTTTGCTGTATGACTCATGGTTACAACAATTATACCTTCAAAATGAACACAATAACTATCTAAGTATAATCACTGGACAGAACAGTGCCAAACACATACATAACTGAAATTATTTAAAAATTATTTACTGGTAAAACCCAGTTTTATCTAGGTCATGTGACCAGAAGTCAAATAGTACTAGAAGAATGCAGTAAATATTTATTAAATTAGTACCATTGATTTTTATTGGTAAACACTTTTGTTAACAACTGCTGTTTTTAAATGTACTTTCTAAATAAAGTTGACGTGATTTCTGCTCAGCAATGCTCATACTGTATGAGGAAGAACAGCACCTGCCTCCCCGTTCTTTTTTCCTCCCTCCCGTTGTCTCCTTCACCCTGTTTAATGCCCCTGTTTAAGCTTAAATGAGATACTGGTATTTAATCAAATATTTACCGTACACAGAAATATTTTTTAAAACTTTTTTTAAATATGTACCAGTCTTGACTGACTGCTTTAAAAATGTATCTGACGACTTGTCCACCGTTGAGCTCTCAAGGGGAAGGGGAGGGGGGAAGACTCCTCCTATTGTTCGCCGCTAAGTGTTCATAAGTGACTTTAAAATGAGATCCCGGTATTTAAATGCATATTTATCAGAAAGATGTCACAGAAATATAATTTTAAAACAGCTCTTCAGGACAAGACTCAGCTGTTCACCTACACCTCAAGGATAAGGGTCACTCATTTGAGGACCAGAATATTCATATTTTGGACTGAGAAGACAGATGGTTTAAGAGGGGGGTAAAGGAAGCAATTTATGTAAAACGAGACAAACCATCTTTGAAGGAAGGAGGAGGTCTCAGATTTCAACTTTCAAAAACTTATATTACAGCTTTAGACCTGATACCCAGTCTTTTCCACACCTATCAGGAATTTCATCCATGTCACCAGAGTGGCTCCTCTGGGTCTCAGACTAACAAATACCCCTACAAACCCCTATTGTAAGTAGTGATAGGGCAATCTACATATGTATCTAGCTTAGCTCAGCTATTTATCTCGAACCCCACACTCTTTTCTTTGAATTGAGAACGCTCCTCGGATGAGAAGCGAAACGTCTTCTGTTACAAATAAAGCCCAGTTGTTTTTGTCTTGAACTTTTTTGAATTTACCATGTCCTGGATGACTGTGAATCTTCACCAGCGTTTTTGATATGCTTGAGCTTAGTTTAGTTGCTAACACTCCTTCTATTGCAATTATTCAACAGGAAGATGTAAGTGTGACTATTGAGCATGCATCAGGATAAGTGTGACACAATTCAGCTGCTCCTTTCTGCTGATTGACTCAATGAAAGGAGCTGTGGGTGAGTGTTTAAGTAGCTCCCTACAAAGCTTGCCCTCTGGCTTGATGCCTCAGTGCTGGTGTTTCTGCCTGCCATAAACACCACAAAGTCAAATATTTTTAATCACCATCTTCCTTTGACATTCTAAAAAATCCCCCAAATAAAACAGAAAATAATGTAAAAATAAAACATGGAGCCACATGTCTATCCAAAACAAATGGTGCATTTACACGACATCATCAGGCTGGTAAGAAGTAAACCGTCTACTCTTTGTCTCCTTTTGACAAGAACCAGTTTTGGATCAGCACATCAACACCCAACAACAGGAATGGTTTAAAATGTTTATTAAGAGATAAACAGGTTCTGGTGTAGTACAGGGTCCGGGCCTGGGTCAGATCTGCCAAGACAGGAGTGTTAGTGAACTTGGCATGGATGGGGAGGTAAAGACGGGTACAATAATAATCACTAACCTTCTGTCTTGATAAGAGTAACAGGTACTGTTGTCACGCTGGTGCCAATGACATCACTCATGCAGAGTAACAGCAGTAGCGGAGCAGAAGAGACTGTAGGTACAAAAAGGGGAGATCCGGTTCCGAAGTCCAAGAGGGGAAGCAGGGGTTTGCACACAGTGAGGTAGAGAGCAGAACAGAGCCAAAAACGTGATCCAGAATCGTGGTCAAGAGAGGGCACAGAGTCGTTACCAAAAAGCAGAAAGCAGATCAATCCAAGAGGGGCAGGAAAGGCGAGGAGTCAAACACGGGCAATGGTTCAGAAATGAGACAGGAGTCAAGACTGGGTATGCTGGATTTCTACTACTTTGCAGGTTCGAGAATCTGGCACTGACTGAGTGACTGGAGGGAGCTTAAGTAGGGAGGTGAACAGGTGTAGAGCATGAGTTTGATTGCTGGGAGAGAGTGAGAGACAGGAACAAGCAGAGCTTAGCAGGAACAACATAAACATGACTGACTGTGAGGGGAAAAAACATGACAGAACCCCCACCTTAAGGTCCGGCTCCTGACGGACCACCAGGTTGATCAGGATGGGATCTGTGAAATTGGGTGATGAGGGTCTTGTCCAAGATGTGGCGGGCAGGGACCCAGGAATGTTCCTCCAGACCGTACCCCTCCCAGTCCACAAGGTAATGGAGACCACGACCCCACCATCTGAAGTGGATGAGTCTTCTGACGGAGTAAGCTGGGGAGCCATCAATGAGTTGGGTGGGGGGTGGGGGGCAGAGGAGGGTTTGAACCGGGGCCGAAGGAAAGGCTTGATACGGGAAATGTGGAAAGTGGGGTGAACCTTTAGGGAGCGGGGCAACTACTGGATTAATGACCTTAGTGATGGAAAAGGTCCAATGAATCGGGGAGCCAACTTACAAGATTCACTCTCAGTGGAAAGTCCTTGGTCGAGAGCCAGACTTTGTGGCCCACCTGATAAGCTGGCTCTGTGGAACGGCATCTGTTGGCCCCTCTGGCGTAGGTGGCAGAGGACTTAAGGAGAGCTCTTCTGGCTCTTCTCCAAGTGCGCTGGCACCTCATGGCTGCTAGGTGGGCTGATGGTACCTGATCCTCCCTGCCCTGGATGGAAAACAGAGGGGGCTGAAAACCGAAAACCACATAGAAAGGGGACAAACCTGAAGATGATGAGGGCAGGGAGTTTATAACATGCTCGACCCAGAGGAGATTGGCCGACAACTTGCTGGGGTCCCCCTCACAAAGCAGGCGAAGTTTAGTTTCCACCTCCTGGTTGACTCTTTCAGACTGGCCGTCGGATTGGGGGTGGAACCCTGAGGAGAGACTAATGGAGATGCCAACGAGGCTGTAAAACTCTTTCCAAAATTTTGAAATGAATTGAGGGCCACAATCAGAAACAATCTCATTGGGGAGACCGTGTAATCTAAAAACCTCCTTGGCCATGATGGTACTGAGTTCCTTGGCAGAGGGAATCTTAGAGAGGGGAACTAGATGAACCATCTTAGAAAAACGATCAACAATGGTAAGAATGACTGTGTGACCAGAAGAGGGGGGAAGACTTGTGATGAAATCCATAGAGATGTCTGACTAGGGGTGAGAAGGGACGGACAAGTGGTGAAGCAGCCCAGCAGGAGGGCGACGGGAGGACTTAGCCTGATTACAAGAGGGATAAGAAGTGATGTACTGTTTTACGTCTTTGGCTAAGTTCTCCCACCAAAACTGAGCTCTGACCACACTAAGAGTTTTATTCACCCCAAGATGACAAAACATGAGAGAGTTATGACAGAGTTCTAGTACCTCTTTGATCTTGTTGGTGGGGACGAACACCCAGTTCCTAGGACAGTTGGGTGGAGGAGGTTGAGTCTGATTTGCCCGCCGGAGGTCCGACTCTGAGTCATGCTTAGGCGTACATGGTCTAGTAGGTTAAAATCGACCTCAGTGCTGGTCATGGGGGTACTGTTCTCCATGATTCAAGACAGGGCATCTGGCTTGGTGTTCTTGACTCCTGGTCTGTAAGATAATATAAAATTAAAACGGCAAAAGAATAGGGCCCACCTGGCTTGACGAGGGTTTAATCGTTTGGCCGTCCTGAGGGACTCCAGGTTCTTGTGGTCAGTCCACACCAGGAATGGTTCTTTCTCGAGCCAATGTCTCCACTCCTCGAGGGCCAGTTTGACAGCCAGTAGCTCACGTTCTCCTACATCATAATTGCGTTCTGCAGAAGAGAGGCTCCTAGAAAAGAATGCACTCGGGTGAACCCTCCTCTCCCTACTACGCTGGCTAAGGACGGCTCCCACCCCTGTGCTAGAGGCGTCAACCTCTACAATAAAGGGTCTGTTGGGGTCAGGGGAGTGAAGAATGGGAGAAGTAGAAAATAGGCCCTTTAATTTCTTAAAAGCGAGGTCAGCTGGCTCATTCCAAACAAACCTAACCTTGGAAGATGTTAGGGCATGCAAGGGACCAGAAATAAGGCTGTAGTTCTTGATAAATTTCCTATAAAAATTAGCAAAGCCAAGAAACCTTTGTAAGTGTTTCCTGTCCTTGGAGATGGGCCAGTCAAGGGCAGCAGAAACTTTGTTTAGTCCATAGTGATCTGACTGGGAGAAATAACAAAACCCAGGAAGGATGTGGAGGACTGATGGAACTCGCATTTCTCTGCCTTAACAAACAGATTATTCTGTAAGAGTCCGAGAAGGACTGCTCGGACGTGTTTACGATGTGATGACAAGTCTTTGGAAAAAATGAGGATATCGTTGAGGTAGATGAAGACGAAATGATTGATCATATCCCTGAGAACATCATTAACCAGAGTCTGAAAAACTGCCGGGGCATTAGAGAGGCCAAAAGGCATTACCAGGTATTCATAATGTCCACTGGAGGTGTTGAAGGTAGTCTTCCATTCATCTCCCTCCCTTATGCGGACCAGGTGATAAGCATTTCTAAGGTCCAGTTTAGAGAAAACTTTGGCACCTTGGATGAGGTCGAATGCTGAGGACATAAAACACAAAGGATATTTATTCTTAATGGTGATTTTGTTACGCGCTCTGTAGTCTATGCACGTTCTGAGTGAACCATCTTTCTTGCCCACAAAGAAAAAACCTGCTCCAGTAGGGGAGGCTGAAGGCCGGATGATACCAGCCTGAAGGGACTCCTTTAAGTAATTCTCCACGGCAGTGTGCTCGGGACTGGAAAGAGAGTAAAGACTGCCTCTGGGAGGGGTGGTACCAGGTACAAGGTCTATGGCGCAATCATATGGTCTATGTGGAGGAAGGGATGTGGCCTTAACTTTGTTAAAAACTTCCTTGAGGTCATGGTATTCAACAGGTACTTTGGTGAGGTCAGGATAGTTCTCTTTAATGCTCTCGGAGCTGACAGACGGCAAAATAGCCTCAAAAAGGCAGGTGGTAAGGCATTCCTCTGGCCAACCCACTATCTCTTTACCCCTCCAGTTAATATGTGGGTTGTGTTTGTTGAGCCAGGTTGTTCCTAGAACTAAAGGGAGCTAAGGTGCATTGACCACAATAAACCTTAGAGTCTCTTTGTGATTACCCCCTAGTAGTAGCATGATGGGTGTAGTCTCAAGGTTGGAATCATGGAGAGAATGACCGTCTAGCGCAATAACTTTGTGAGTTTTAGTTGACTTGAGTAAATTAATGCCCAGAGAGAGTGCAAATTGATAATCAATAAATTCTGTGTCAGCCCCTGAATCTATGAAGACTGACACAGATATAGATCTCTTACCTGGGACTTGGATCTCTGCAGGTATGATGAATGGAGAGGAGACCTTGGGACTCTTGGCCTGACTCAACAGGTGTCTCCTCTTCCCTCTTGAGCCTGATCTTTTACCAGACAATTAGCGATAGTGTGGTTACCTGCTCCACAGTAAAAACAGAGATGCAGCCTCCTCCTTCTCTCCCTTTCCTCAGGGGTGAGACGGCTCCTGCCCAGCTGCATAGGCTCCTCCAACTCTGGAAGATTGGGAACAGGTACCATGCGAGTCATTTTTGTGAGAGCTTTTGACTCACTCCAGGGTCTAGGTGACATCGCAGATCTGTCTCTCCTGTCCCGGCCTCTCTCTCAAAGGCGCAGGTTGATGCGTGTTGCCAGGTCCTCCAGGTCCTTGAGGGACTCCGGTTAGTTCTGAGTAGCAAGCTTGTCTTTAATATTGTCATTGAGGCCCTGGAAAAAAGCATCAGTTAAGGCTTCTTCATTCCAGCGACTCTTGGCCGCTATTGCATGGAACTCGATTATGTATTAAGTGACCCTTTGGTTTCCTTGTTTAACAGAAAATAGTTTGCGTGCAGACTCCCTCTCTGGTATCAGTGGATCAAAAACTCTGCATAATTCCTTAGCAAACTCAGAAAAATTGTAGCAGCTTCTGGCGTTCCTCTGCCATTCTGAAGTGCCCTATGATTTTGCTTTACCTGCCAGTAAAGAGATGACATAGGCCACCTGGGCTCGCTCTCTGGGGTAAAGAGGAGGGCTGCAGCTGAAAATGAATCTCACATTGTGTGAGGAAAGGACGACATTGATCAGGATCTCCTCTAAAAAGTTCAGGGGGAGACAAACGGGGTTCATGATAAGGAGAGGAAATGTGAAGAGGCCCAGCCTGAATACGATTCAAAAAGGGGTTTTGCTGTGACAGAGTCTTTAATACTACAATTATTTCCTGCATATTTTCCTCTAGTTTTTCAATGGCCTCTTCAACACCAGAGCACCATTCCTG
>NC_056504.1:1374799-1400894 GCF_014905685.2 Nematolebias whitei
TTGATGAGCTACTGGAGGGCTGCGTTTTCTCCTTCTGGTGGCAAAGATCTTCTGGCAATAAATATCCACTTGTTTGTCCTTACTTCTTCAAAAGCTTCTTCCAGACTGCTCTAAGCCAAAAGTCAGGAAATAAATTTCTTTGACTTAGAGGCGTTACAATGTGATGGTCTAGCCAATTACGACAGAAGGGTGGACCTTCTTTCAAGTTACTGTTGAATTTTAATAACCTTAATAAAAATATTAAATAGCTAATTTACTCTGCTTTGGTAAATTCTCAATATAACAGAATAATCAAACTTCTAAGCAGCTTTTTACTCATCCGTAAACATTTTCATTAGAACTTATGCACACAGTTGTAACTTCTGAACACCAGTTTTATATCAATTCCTTTTATGCATGATTACTGAGTATTGAGCTTAGAAAGTAAATTAACTTAGCCATTTTTACAGCAAAACATTCAATTGTGTTCAGGAGAACTCAGACATTTAACTTGTTAAAGAAACAATTTCTACCGTGAGATGGAAAGAAGAGTCCTTGAAAAACAATGGGGTCTTTCTCACACTCTCAAACTGGAGGATGAATCCTCCCTTTTCGGAAGAGATAAGCGTACGTTTTAGATGTTGTAGTTCACAGGTCAGATAGAAAAGTTCTCATACAAAAGGACCTTTCAGTTTTGCTGAAATCCTAATACAAGGTGTGCAATTAATTACAATAACAGGTTTTTATTATTCATCTTATATGATAACATGTGGTTCCTTACTGTCCAGCTTTGTGAATGGAGAGTCAGTCTTACTTTCAAAGTATCAAAAGAATAAAAGTTAATGATAGAAAAACCTTGATGTCTCCCTACATATCCCCCACTTTGCAATTTACAACCCGTTCCGTGGTTGGTGAATCGCAACAAACAGCATCCACATATCAGAAGGGTTCTAACAAGTCTTGAGATGGATTCCAAAAGTCAAAGTCAGTAACTCCAAGGCAGGAAAGGAGAAATGAGTTAACGTTATTCCATACAAAGTCAAAAGGAATAGTTCCAAGGGAAAAATTAATCCAGGTTATTCCAAGTGAGAGGTTATACAAAAAAATTAATTCCACACAAGAAAATTAAATCCACAGTATTCTCTCAGGAAACAGGAAGATCAAAGGTACTCCATCAGGAAATAAGAAGATCAACGATATTCCATCAGGAAACAGGAAGTCAGCAGGTATTCCATGTGAAGTACAAGCTTTATCCGGAGGTTACAGTGATGTCGCTCTCTGGATCGTGGGGTTGGACCACAGGATGATGCAGTAGGATAGTACTCATTTGATGATTTCTGGTGCCCTTCTAACTACTTGTCTAAATTATTCCTTGTATAACGGAATAAGTAAAGTCAAACATCTTTAAACATGCAAATGTAATGTCACTAATATGACCAACTAAATCATTCTAAGTTTATTTGAGTAAATAAAAATTCTAATGCCTCAACTTTTGTATACGCACGCGTGGAACAAAAGGAGTCTAATCTAATGGTTAAATATCAAGGGGCATAAAACATGCAAGAGGAGAATTTGGAAAAAAAAATAAAACAAAGATTGGAAGCTTAGAACTAAGGGATGTTGGTAAGTTCCAGTATTCCAGGGGCATATGAGCTGGTCGACTCGTCTCCCTCGTCGTCTAGTTGGTCGAGTTCTAAGACTGCCTGAGGGAGTCTGGTTCTCTTACGTCTAACTAATTTGGACAAATGGATCGTACATTTGTTGATTTGACCTTGCAGAGACCTAGTACGGCGGAGATACAAGAACATAATAACTGCGGTACTAAAATATCCTAAGATAACTAAAGCCATAATCAAAGTGTCAGCTCTAGACCATGCATAGCTTAGGGTTTGGACCGGGGTTTTAGAGTGTGTTGTTATTTCTTTCAGCACTTGATCTACTGGTCCTACGTCGATGGTCTTGGTGCCCTGGAATTGTAGATGTTCAATGGTTTTCGCATCTAGTTCTAAAGTTAAGTTCCTAAAGAAGTCAGGGACTTTGAGATCAGTTTCATATTGATCTGGATGTAGGTAAAAAAGGGTGACTTCATCAATGTGAACTATAGCACCCTCAGGAACTGTAATCCACATTGGTTTTGCTGGGAGATTACCACGGGTGGAAGTGTCGTGTTGGTCATAAGCTATTTTAGTATATCTTGCTGGGGTGTTAACTAACCAACGGGACCCATCTATTTCTGCTTGGGTCATAGTAATTTGGTGACGTGGGGTCAAAGTGGTGGTGCATTTAGAGTCTTTTGATACTGCGTCAATACCGCAAATGCCGACGGTGTTGTCACGCATGAACGGCTTGCTAGGGCAAAGATAGTGTATGTCTCGAATAAGGATACACATATTCAAATTTGGAGCAAGATACAGCTTAGGAGTATTATCATGGTAGGCCACGACGATTGGTGTATTGATTTTGACATGGGTTTCTCCGTTCCAATTTCCAACATTTGACGTCTTTTAGCCTGTAAACATTGTTTGTAGAAATAATGGGTAGATTTATGAGGAACGCGATTTTGCGGGCTTCTGGGTCAACATGAAGTGGAATTGAGATACCGAGCGTGTATGCTAGGTGGGCCTGGGTTGGTGTTACTCTCTCTGTGGTAGTTGTAGCAAGGATCTCTTGGACCATGTCCTGAGAGACTAAGTACGGTGGAATTCGGCCAATAGCTAAAGTGTCATTGGAGGATCCGATCTCTCTAAGCATACTGGTTAACAGTGTGGTGATCAACTGAGCATGAGCATAATCAGCATCTATAACAGTCTGGTCCTGAGGGGAACAGAAATGGGATGACATTAGCACAACACTTCTAATTCTAATTGAATTGAATTGCGCCGCTCCAGGTGGCTGCATGTTGGAACAGCTCTGTTACTTTCATTCTGAGATTTTGCTTTTGGAAACTTTAATTCCTCTTTTTTCTGGATATACATCACAATTTTTTGGATGATTGTTTCCTCTGGTATCAGATGCTGTGCAGCTGGAAGGATTTTTACTGAAACTTTTTTAGTTTTGGACATTTGTTATGATGCGTAACCATGGCAACAAAGCAGTTTTCTACAACCAACAGCAACTGATTAACATCTCAAAAGCTCAAATAATATCTCAACTACAGCCCCAAATCTCAAGTGAGTTGAAAAGGGTGCTCTGTGGATGGATTCTCATCTACCTGCCGGCTGTGCTCGAGTGCCTGACCACTGAGATCCTGGAACTAGCAGGAAACACAGATCATGACAGCAGAAGGACAGGATCGTCCCTCGGCACCTACAGTTGGCTGTCCGCAGCTACGAGGAGCTTGGCAGACTGCTGGGAGGAGTGGCCATCACTCTGGGAGGAGTTCTGCCCAGCATTTGGGCGGTCCTACAGCCTGAGGGGAACCGAGAGGTCAGCCGAGTCTGGGTGGACGGATCGGACGGCATCTGCAGCCAGTTTCTTAGGATCCACTGTGGGATGGACCTTTACAAGAGATCCTTCTTGTCTACAGCCATCAGCATCTATAACATCTCTTAATGAAATGAGGATAACGAGTTACAACAACAAATAATTTCCCTCTGGGATTAATAAAGTATTTTTGAATTGAATTGAATTGAATTAATACACCATATTAAAATATGTTTTCAAGGGAATTGTGACTTTCATGTTAAATAATCATACTTTGGTGCAATCCAGTGGTCAAGGAAATTGTTATGTTTGTCAAGTTTGTTATTAGATCTTAGAGTTATACGTTGCCTATTTGTGTGAGGTAAAATACATTTTGAAAATCTATAATCTAAGCTGTTGTTTAGAGGAATTGTGTTGTTTAATCTTCTACAGATTCTGTCTTGTTGATTGTTTTTGTTTGAGCCTTGTGTGGCTTGATCTAGTTTCGGTGGACCCACTTGAAGGCAGGTTCTTTCTGACCTCTGCTGATCCTGATTCGGTATACAACTGGGGACAGTTTGTCCGTTATCAGGTGTGGTCCAGTCCACCTTGGAAGAAGTTTGCGAGTAAGTGTTCCAGCTCTGGACGCTTTTTGTCCAGTAGCTGGGGTGAAGATGTAGTACCAGATCTTTTCCCCCACTTGGAGTTCTTCGTAGGAGGCTTTTTGGTCATAGTAGGCTTTTCACCCTTCAGCTGTCTTGTTAAGATGTTTTTGAGCAAACGCAAATGTGGTTTTCAGGTGTTGGTTCAGATTTTTCATGTACTGGTGAGTTGTGTAGGCTGTTGTCACACTGGCTTCACTAGGTTGGTAAAGCAATTTGCTTTACCGCATTGAGAGTTGCTTTGACGCCTTTGTGTCCTGAAGACAGAAGGTCATGGGCATGTACCAGCATCACCCCCCTGTGGTCACGAGGCACAACGAGCGAAGGTGAGGATGTTGGATCGGGAGCAAAGACAAGCATGCCTTTGACCATTTTCAGGTGTGAGCGAACCTTAAAAAGAGTACGTAGCTTAGGGTCAGAGTCAAGTTTGGTCAAGGAAGGAATATTAGTGTCTGGATCCTCCAGGTACTGAATCATTTTCCCGATGGCTGGATCCAGAGACTGAAGTTCCATGAGGTCCTTGTCCGTAAATGCTGGTTCCACTGAAACTGTGTTGTTCACTGGTTGTGGAGCAGCAGAGATGGACGCTTCAGCACGAGAACGTGTGAGAGTACACACCTCTGGGGAGGGAGGGTCTGGGACATGAGCCGGCAGCCAAAAGGGGTCAAAAGACCACCGGGTACCATTTATGGCACCTCTTTTGGCCAATGAGTCTGCGAGATCGTTAAGCTCTTTGTCCTGTCCTGGCACACGTGAGTGGCCTCTGACCTTTTTCCAAAAGATTTGTAGGTTGTGAGATGTCACCAAGTGCTCACATGCCATGAACAAGTCCTTGTGTTTCACTGCTTTATTGTTGCACGTGAGAAAGCCTTTACGTTTCCACGCAGCAAGGTGGCAAGAGAAACTCAGGCGTGCATAATTGTAGTCTGTGCAGATCACCAAAGTATGAACAGAGTGTTTTACTACGGTTTGCAATGCTATCAATATGCCTGCAATTTCAGCGTATTGTGATGATTGTGGGTCTAGTTTAAAATGTAAGGTGTGTTGTTCACCATTGTGGAACCACACGGCACCTACACCAGCTTTGATAACAGTGTTGTGGTAGAAGGAACATCCATCCACATACACAGCTGTCATATCTTTACAAACATTTTCATCAAAGTATTGAGGATGTGGGTCTTCAAAGGCGGTGGCATGTTCGACAGGTGTCTGTACCAAAGGGCCATCCTGAGTGCACTGTTGGCAGGCTGCCAAGTCTGTGCCCAGAGGGGTTCTCTTGTTTTGAGCATAGTGAACTTCTATGTCAAAACTCTGCAAGGCCATAAGCCATGAAGCCACGTGTGCGTTTGTCACCACACCATCTCTGATACGTTGGCTGTTAAGAAAAGTTACTGGTTGGTGTTGTGTTTCCACAATAGTCTTTCGTCCACCTAGGTAGTTAGAGAAGTATTTCACTGCCCACACAGTGGCTAACAGTGCTTTCTCACAGTCAGCGTATTTCAGTTCAGGTCCTGCCAAGGTTTTGCTGGCATAGGCTACTACACGTTTGTCTTGGTCATAGAGTTGGTACAGACCAGCACTCAAGCAGTGAGCTGAAAAACCCACTTCAAGGTGGAAGTCTTTGTCACTGTTGGGGTATGCCAGACATGGTGCTGTGCACAGCTTGGCCTTGAGGGCATCCATGGCTTGCTATTGTACATCAGACCACTGGAAAGGCACATCCTTTTTGAGGAGTTTGGTTAAAGGTTTTGCCAGATCAGCGTAGTTCTTTATGAACTGGCTGGCGTGAGTAGTTACAAACACCAAGAAAACTACAAAGTTGTTTCAGGTTGGAGGGTGTCTTAAGGTTGGTAAAGCCTTGGGTTTTACTAAGTTGGGGTTGCACACCATCGGGACCGACTAGTAGACCGACATATTCCATTAGCTTTGCACCACTGGCACTTCAAAAGTGAGATCTTTGCATCAACAGCTGTGAGTTGACTCAGCACATGGACAAGCTCAGCTAAGTGAGAGTCAAGCGTGGGTTGGTGTAGAAGGATGTCATCTACAAAGATGTTGAACTCAGCTGGTGAGTTTGAATAGCCAAAGGGACACCTGGTGAAGGTGTACTGGCGGTTGGCAAAGGTGAACGCCAATTTATGTTGATCGGCTATATGTACTGGGATCGTCCAGAACCCAGAAGCTACATCAAGCGTGGAGAAGAACTTGGCGTTGATCACCTTAGGAAGTTCTTGTTGGAGTTGGGTCATCGGCCATCTGGAAAGAGGAACCTGTTGGTTCAGCTTCCGGTAGTCGATGGTGAGTCTCCATTTTCCATTGGGTTTGAGAACAGGCCACAAAGGTGCAGAGTAAGTGCTGTTACATGGCCTGATTATTCCTTTCTCCAAAAGGTTGTCAATGATTTCTTTTACGGGCTCATAGGCTGCCAATGGAATCTTGTACTGGCACATAAGTAGGAGGAGAATTAGGTGGAGTTGGTATGCGGACGGTGTGGATTGAAGTCAAACCACAGTCTAAAGAGTCAACTGAGAAGGACTCCATATTTGAGAAGAACTTGGCAAAGTTTTTCCTCTTTCTTCATCATTGGTCAGAGTGCCGGCATGGGAAACTACTTGTTCAATCTGTGATCGGACCGAAGGGTGGAGCTCAAAGGATGGTGACTCTACAGGTGTGTCTGGAGTCTCTTTGGTCATACTCATCAACATTACTTAGAAGGTTTGCAACACTGTCTGGTCCTTGTTGGTGAGGTCCACACGTCTAACAGCGTCATGGTCGAAATCAGTGATTGAGAAAAGGGCAATGGCTTTGGATGGTTTTGTATACAAAACTTGTTCAGTACAATGATCAGGGAGGAGGGAGTTTGGAATGTCTCCCAGGATGGGTACATTCAACTCGAAGTCATGGAAGCTAGTGCTTACTAGCCAACCTAATGGAGTGGACTTAGGAATCAGGATGTCTTCCGCACTGGTGTTACAGACGGAAAGGCAGGAAGTCCTGGAGTTGAGGCCCAGGAGGGGTGTGGCCTCTAATGAAAGTCCTAAGTCGAAGAAGAGTGGGGCAGGTTGGAAGAAAGCCTGTGAATATCTAAGAGTTTGTCCTACTAGGATGTTTATTAGCATGGGTTTGTTTTGAGTATGAGCGGTACCATAATGTGTTGACTGTTGGCCACCTGACAAGCTTCAGGGATTGTCTGTCCAGATCGGAGATTGTCCAGATCAGGTATAAGTGCGTCCTGAGGGACAGCTGTTAGGGATCACAAAACATTGTTGATGGTGTCCACTTAAACTGATCCAAGATGGCGCCATGTACGGTCGCCCTGGCATTCTGGTGCGCTCTGTTTTTTCTGTTTTTGTGTATTAATCATGTGTCTGCATGCTCCTACACTCGCGAGGAGCTACTAAACATCAGAATTACAACCCATGAGGACATTACTCCAGTTTTTTTAGTGCCTGCTGCAGAACTTGTGCACTTTTTGGCCAAAAGAGTGAGACTTCGCAGGAGGGGCAGAAGAGCTGGAGTGCTCATGCGTCTCCGGAGGCGCGGTACACGCACGCCTTTACCTGGGATATTTCTCTCCAACATCCCTTCCTTCTACAATAAAATGGACGAGATAGCGCTGCTGATGAGAAGGAACAGCGATTTTTCCTCCTCCTGTGTGCTGTGCTTCACGGAGACATGGCTCAAGGAGCAGACCCCGGACTCCGCGCTCCATCTGGAGGGTTTCCAGCTCCTCCGCGCTGACAGACAGCGGGAACTTTCCGGAGGAAAGAAGAAAGGCGGAGGAGTCTGTTTCTTTATCAACAACACCTAGTGCTCCGACGTGACAGTGATCTCCCAGCACTGCTCTCCTTCTCTGGAATATCTCTTCATAAACTGCAAACCGTTCTACTCTCCACATGAGTTTACTTCATTCATTCTGGCCGCTGTTTACATCCCACCGTGCGCGGACGTGCACGAGGCTGAGCGCGCGCTCGCGGACCAGATTACGAGTGTAGAGCGAACTTTTCCGGACTCCCTTGTTATCATCCTTGGAGATTTTAACAAAGCAAACCTCAGGCATGAACTACCTAAATATAAACAGTTTATTAAATGCCCGACCAGAGAAGGAAACGCGCTGGATCACTGTTACACCACAGTGAGCGGTGCTTATCGTGCTGTGCCTCGTGCTGCCCTGGGTCTCTCAGATCATGAGATGATTCACCTCATACCTGCATACAGACAGAGACTGAAGCTCTCAAAACCTGTGGTGAGGACATCCAAAAAATGGACCAGTGAAGCTGTGGAGGAGCTACGCACGTGTTTGGACACCACAGACTGGGACCTGTTCAGGGCTTCTACAGACAGTCTAGACGAATACACAAACATTGTGACGTCATATATACATTTCTGTGAGGACAGCATCATCCCATCACGCTCCAGAGTGATTTTCAATAATGATAAACCCTGGTTCACATCCAAACTAAGAAAGCTTTGTCAGCAGAAGGAGGCTGCTTTCAGAGAGGGGGACAGAGACAACTACAGACGTGCGAAGTATGGATTTAGCAGGGAGGTGTCGAAGGCTAAATCCAGGTACATGGCATGGCTGCAACAACAGTTCTCTGCAAATGACTCTGCCTCTGTCTGGAGGGGGCTGAAAGAGATAACTAACTACAAGCCCAGAGCACCTCATTCTACAGACAATCTCAAACTGGCAAACGATCTGAACGACTTCTATTCACGCTTTGAAGTCATGGACTCACATTCCTCCATCCTCCACACCAACCCCAGCTCAACTGGTTTAACCACTTGGGACTGCCCCCGACAACCCCCTGCTATCTCTGTACAAGAGGATGAAGTAAGGAGGCTTTTTAAAAGGCTGAATACACGTAAGGCTGCAGGCCCAGACCTTGTGTCACCCTCCACGCTGAGACATTGTGCTGGAGAGTTGGCTCCGGTCTTCACAGGGATCTTCAACTCTTCTCTGGAGTCATGCCACGTCCCAGCCTGTTTCAAGTCCTCCATCATCGTCCCTGTCCCCAAGAATCCACGTGTCACAGGACCAAATGACTACAGACCTGTAGCTCTCACATCTGTAGTCATGAAAACCTTTGAACGCTTGGTTTCATCTCACCTCAAGTCCATCACCAACCCCCTCCTGGACCCCCTGCAGTTTGCCTACAGGGCCAACAGGTCTGTAGATGACGCAATAAACCTGGCTCTTCACTTCATCCTGCAGCACCTGGACTCCCCAGGAACCTACGCCAGGATCCTGTTCGTGGACTTCAGCTCCGCATTTAACACCATCCTCCCTGCTCTGCTCCAAGACAAGCTCTCCCTGCTCCATGTACCTGACTCCACCTGCAGGTGGATCACAGACTTCCTGACAGACCGGAGTCAGTGCGTGCGGCTGGGGAGAGCTGTCTCGGACACTCGGACTATAAGCACAGGATCTCCACAGGGCTGTGTGCTTTCCCCCCTGCTTTTCTCCCTGTACACCAACTGCTGCACCTCCAGCCATGACTCTGTGAAACTTATTAAGTTTGCAGATGACACCACCCTCATCGGGCTCATCTCGGACAGTGATGAGTCTGCATACAGGAGGGAGGTGGACCGGCTGGTGACCTGGTGCAACAGCAACAACTTGGAACTCAATGCCCAGAAGACAGTGGAGATGATTGTGGATTTCAGGAAAGCCACAGCCCCTCTGCCCCCCCTCACCTGTAATGATACCCCCATCACCATTGCAAACTCTTATCGGTTCCTCGGCACCACCATCACCCAGGACCTCAAGTGGGAGCCGACCATCAGCTCCCTCATCAAGAAGGCCCAGCAGAGACTGTACTTCCTGCGACAGCTGAAGAAGGCCAAGCTGCCGGCCAAGCTGATGGTGCAGTTCTACACGGCCATCATCAAGTCCATCCTCAGCTCCTCCATCAAGGTGTGGTACGCCGGGGCCACTGCCAGGGACAGACTCAGACCGCAGCGCGTTGTGCGCTCAGCTGAGTAGGTGATCGGCTGCAGCCTTCCATCCCTCCACGACCTGTACGTCTCCAGGACTGTGAGGCGAGCAGGTCGGATCACAGCTGACCCTGCTCACCCTGCACACGGACTGTTTGAACCACTCCCCTCAGGCAGGAGGCTTCGGTCTATTCGGACCAGAACCTCCCGCCATAAGAACAGTTTCTTCCCCACTGCTGTTGGACTCCTGAACACTCATAATGCTACCTCATAACTTCTGCTTTGGTCACATTACATCTGTATTATAATTGAATGCTCCATCTGTACTGTTCTCTAAGCTTTTTTTTATTGTTTTCTATTGTATGGGTATACATATGGTTATGTTATGTTTTTAATTTTACTTTATTTGTGGGTGTACACAGGTCTTATGTCTTATGTAATGTTCTCATTCTTACTTAATTTTTACTTTATTTTTACTTTATTTTACTTTATTACTATTCGCACCTTATGTCGAAGCAAATTCCTAGTTTGTGAACCTCGTTCATTGACATGGCAATAATAAACTGATTCTGATTCTGATTCTTGAACACCAAGTCGGACTAAGATGTCACTGCCTATATACACAGCATGAGGCAAGTTTGGGACCACAAGAAATGGATGTGTCAGTTTCTTATGATTCCATTTGACTTTGAGGACACAGATGCCCCCACTTGTTAAGACACGAAAAGATTTTGGGTCATTTGGGAAGCGGAAAGACTTTTTAACCATCTGGAGGTCACAGCGATCCTGTAACAAGACCTCATAGAGGTCATGGCTGATGGCGGACTTATCCGTCCCGAGAGCTAGGACAACATTGTTCATGTGGGAGTCCTATATCTCAAGACCTTTCAACACCTGTGGTAGGTAGTGTTCACTGGACTGTGAGGGACCTAGGGAACACAAAAAGGTGTCAGGTTGGGCTAGGGTCAGCTCCAGTGGTTGTACCATGGTGGCTGGCCTTCCTGTGGGGGACGGTGCAGTCTCATTCACCTGATTATGGCCTATAGGTGTCAGATTGTCTGATTGGTCAGTAGCATCCAACGCAGCGCACTGGAAATCTATTTATGGTGGAAGAGTGACGGGGAGTGGTTGGCGTACCTGTGCCCATACTCTAAGGTTTTTGAAGTCAATCAAAGGCTGAAATCGGTTTAAAAGGTCTTGGCCTACTAAGAAAGGGATAGACTCAAGGTGTGATACATACACAGGGTGTATGATCGTCATTGGTCCGATCTGAAGTTGAATCAAGGCTACTCTTGACAGAGTGGTTTCATCAAGGGCGTACGGCTTCACATCCAAGGCACATGGTTGGAGGATAAGATCTCTACCGGCCCAATTTGCCACTGATCGCAGTTTCTCAAACAGTGTGGCAGACATTAGTGTTATGTCTGCCCCAGTGTCCAGAAGAGCATCATGTGTCATAACCTGTTCAAGGGTCAGGGAAAGATAGAACTTTCTTGCGACTCCTTTCTCAGTTAGGTTACACAAGAACTGTTGCACTGGAGGTTCCACTGGAATCCTAGAGTCCATTCTCAAATGAAGGGTTGTCAACATTCATTTGGACTGTCAAGACAGCACTTGGTATGTGTGACTGGTCAGTTTCTTATTCTGAACCATAAAGGTCAAGATCAGAGGTCTCTACTTCATCAGCAGGGGAAGAGCTGCGATCTGCAGTTGCCGATTGAGTCTCTTCCCTTATGGCTTGGGGTTCCAAAGGTAGAGTGGCAACAGTTGGACTGTTAAGTTCAGGAACAAGAGACACTATTGATAGAAGGTCAGCCTTGTTCTGTTTATTGTCTTTGCGTATTTCTTCCAGTATATGCATGACAATCTGCCTATCTTTTGGGCTTAGATCGCTGAGGTCTTCCTCCTGAGGCTTGGTTGACTCCCTTATTTTTTCAGGGTGTCGCACATGCGGTGAGACTGGTTCTTTCTCAGGTCGAGCGTGACGATTCTGAAACTGGTGGGTCTGTCTTGAGGGTTGGTCATGATTTGTGAATCTGCGGTTAGGGTCAGCCATTATGCCTAGCTGATGGTTAATGGATGGATGGAGATTTTGGACAAACAAAGTTCGAAAACTAGGGTCTTCTTCCATCTGAGGCTCATTTCGCGAACCAAAATAAGCATGGAGAAGCCGGTAGTAGTTGTTGTTTGATGGTTCATGTCTGCCTTGTCTGACTGTAAGGGCTGATGCCAGTCCAGACTGTAAGACAAGGTTAGAGAACTCTTTCTCTAGAGCTTGACGCAGGAGGAAGAGACTAGTCCATACGTGAGTCGATTGACGGTCGACAAACTTATTGACCTCCCTACTGGCTGTCAGCTTAATTAGATAAATGTAGTCCCGGACGGTAGTGTCAGGAAATCTTTGAAGGTGGAAGTCAAGGTCATCAAGATAAGCTCTGGTGTCATGTTGACCGCTTGGTGAGGGGTCAAAACGGCTGATGTTTTTAGCAATTTTGTCCAACTCTCTGTCGGATGGACCATGCTGGGCTCGGTTTACTCTTTGGTCTGGAGGGGGGTCACGTCTAGTGACTGTCGGTGTAGCTGGAGGGTAAGTCCAGGTTACCATGGGGGAGTTAGGCTTAAAGGCATACTCCCCTATTGATCTACTTGCCTGGTCCAGGTCATCAACCTGTGTTGGGTAAACTCGAGGAGGGGTCACGCTCACCGGAGGAGGAGGTGGTGCACTCACCTGAGGAGGTTTTGCACCTGTGTCAGGGAGTTCCTGAGTGGTTGAGCTTGTAGCACGTTTCTGGGTTCTGGAAAGTTGATTTTGTAATTGTTGTATCAGTTTGTCTTTATTACGTAATTGATCTACATGAGTTTTGTTCTCTGTCTTTATATGGTCCAGATCAATGTAAGCTTGTTGGAGGGCCATGTGAATGTTTGTCTTGGCTTCCAACTCGTGACACAGTCTGTCTTGAGTGTCTGTCAATGTTTGTTGGTTGGATGCGAGTTCATCTTTTACCTCTGTGTGTGCGTGACTGAGGAGGTCCAAGTTTTGTGTTAAATCAGACAGTTCTGTTTTCATTTGGTTCTCATTGAGGACCATGTTATATTGTGTTTGAAGAGTTTTGTTTGCTTCTCTTAATTGACCTATCTTTTGCTTTTGCTTTTTGAGAGTATCCGCGGCTTGGATCACCAAATTATGTTAGTTCCAGTCGTCTGGCCACAATTATCGCCAAGCTTCCTAGAGTTTTAGTGGCCTCATGAACTTTGGGTGTGTGAATCACCACATCCGTGGTTAACTCGACTGTGATCCGTTCTAGTTCATTAGAGCTCTGGTTTTTAATTTGGTCCAGATAATTAGGATTTGTTTCTGAGGTTAGATCTTCTAGGGCTTGTGTCAATAAAATAAATGGGTCTTCTGGAACAAGCTCTTCAGAATTACTTATGTGAGTCAAATCGTCTGAATGGCTTTCAGCCATGATCTTTATGTATTCGAATGAACAAGTTTTGGTTAGTGTTAGATTTAAATGTGTCTTAACTTGTGTGGGTTATCTGTATTGAATAGCTAGTCAACTGGTTAAATAATTTAACTTTTATTGTTTGAGTTTGTTTGTTAAGCAATCAGTTGTTAAGGGAAGCTTCTTGGCTGTTTAACCTTTAACAAAACTTTAAACAACAACAAAATGGCAGTTATTTATTTCACAAGTTAACTTTTAAGTTATAAAGATAACAATTCAAAAGCAATCAAGCAATTAAAATTAGCTAACAATTGAAAGATTTTAAACAGAATGGTTGTTTACCTTGGGCAGCACGGTGGCGCAACTGGTAGAGCTGCTGCCTCTCAGTGAGCAGGTCCCTGGTTCAAACCCCGGTCCAGGGGCCTTTCTGGGTGGAGTTTGCATGTTCTCTCCGTGCATGCGTGGGTTTTCTCCGGGTACTCCGGTTTCCTCCCACAGACCAAAAAACATGCATGTTAGGCTGATTGGTAACTCTAAATTGTCCCTAGGTGTGAGTGAGAGCGTGAATGGTTGTTTGTCTCGTTTGTCTCTATGTGGCCCTGTGATGGACTTGCGACCCGTCCAGGGTGTACCCCGCCCCTCGCACAGTGATTGCTGGACATGGGCACCAGCGACCCCGTGACCCAAAATGGAATAAACGGGTAAAGAAAATGGATGGATGGATGGTTGTTTACCTTTACTAGCAAATTGTTAAAAGTTAAGAATTATTACATTAACTGACAAGTTTGGTGTTTATAAAAGGATAGATGTTTAAAATATCTTAAAAGCAGGATGAAATCAAATCAGTCCTAACCTGTTTAGTGTAAGTGTTCATTATTTCTGTGTAATTTAAAGTTTTGAAAAGATGAAAAGTTTAAAATTAGAAATCATGAGGTGTAAGATTTGGTTTGACCACTGGAGGGCAGTCAGTTTTAAGGGCGGGGACAAGGCTGTGTTTATAGGGACAGAGGGTGGTCTGTGATGAGATTCGACCTCCCCTTCTGCTTATAAACTGCACTTCTCAAAATAGCGACCAGAGGAGGTCTTTTCTTGGCCAAAGAAATAGGATGGGGGTAGTGTTTTTTTTATCTCTTTTTAGCAGTCAACCAAAACAGAGCAACCGTTTAAACACAGCATTTTCCATCACCCAGCCATATTACACAGCAATAGCACAGCTTCCAAATCGTTGGTTACGTACTGTAACCCCAGATTCTATGAGTATAGGCGTAGCCCTTTAAGGCTGTCACTTAGTGGGGTTTATACCGATATGCAAAGCATCGCACTGAAAAATTTAGTCCATGCCCACCTGCTGTGTGGGCCCCACCCGGTCCGTATAAATTACATTAAGAGCGGGAAATCGGCTCCCAAAAATAGCTTTTTCTTCAGCCATTTAGGAGCCAGTGAGGCCCGACGCTTAAAGGGCTATGCCTATACTCATAGAATCTGGAGTTACAGTACGTAACCAACGTTCTATTTCGTATAGGCTTCGCCCTTTAAGGCTGTCGCTTAGTGGGTTAAGGGCGAAGCGGATGTTGTCCTCGCCTCACTGGGTCCATTCGAACACCGTATGAAGCAGAAGCTTGCCCCAAAAAACGTCTTGTCACTCAGCTCCCATGTGCGTAATTACGCATTGCGTAATTATGTGTGCCATGCACATACGCATGTTGTGTAACTATGCGTTCTGAATGCATGAACGCCCCGGAAAACTTCAATGGGGAGGGAAAAACGCTGAAAAGAGCCATGAACCAACCGGTTTACGGCTGAACCGTATGAACAGATTAATAATAACAGGAGAGCTGATTATTAATCAAATGAACTGATTGGTAACAATAGTCGTGAACTGATTAATGACAATAGAACCAAAATAACAGTCACAACTTGTGACTGATAACAACATCTCACACTGTAATGCATGCAGACAGATGTGAGTAAAACGGAGTTCCATGAAACAACAATATTCATTCTGTAAACACTAAAGACAGAATGTGTCATGGAATGAGCCGTCACATTACGGAGATAAAAGCGAATAAATGAGCAGGGTGTTGACCACGCGGCCGCAGTACAAAATGTCCTGCATTGTCATACCATTATGCAAAGCAGTCGAAGATGCGATACCCCTGATCGAGTGTGCTCTGAGGTTGATAGGAGGCTCTAAATCTGATGCTCTGTAGGCTTCAGAAATGGCCTCACACAGCCAATGTGAAAAGCGCTGGGTGGATAACGGTCGACCTGCAGATGCACGTCTATAATGCACAAACAAATCCAACGATATCGCTCTTGATTTAAAAGAGCTCGTGATGTTTTAGGCATAAAAGCTGGGTTTGGTCTTAAATCAGCTGAGCTGCCATCAGCCTGAATTCTGAGACATGACGGAGCGACAGAGGGCAGATAAATCACTCACTCTCTTAGCGGATGTTAAAACCAGCAGCAGGGCTGTTTAAAGAGACAAGAATTTAAGTGGAACCTGATCCAAAGACTCAAATGGAGCTTTGATCAGGACCTGCAGGACCAGTATTAAATCCCACTGTGGAACAAGTGGGTGTGAAAACAGGCCTGCGTCTCTGTACACCTTTTAGAAAACGCTTCATCAGCAGATGATTAAAAACATGTTCTGTCTCCGAAACCTTTCGTGGCAGGAAGAGATGGCTGTAGCGTACGTTTTAATCGTGCTGGACGCCAAATTTCTGTCCATTAGCTGCTGGAGAAAGGACAGCATGCCACCTAATGGACATGAGGTGGCCTCTACACCCTTCTCTGTACACCAGCGCTGAAAAGCTGTCCGCTTTTGATGTGTACAGCGCTGGGGTAGATGCAGCACGTGAAAACAGAATTGTGTGCACTACATCCTGTGGGCGACCCATTCTCTATAAGCGGATCCGTTCAGCGGCCAGACCCACAGCTGCTGGCCTATTTCTGGGTAACTCCTGGTCGCTCCTCCTGCCTGGAGGAAAGCGTCCTCCCTCCACGGCAGTTTCCACAGGCACCCCGACAGCAGGCATTGCAGGACTGGGAACCATGGTGCGCTCACGCGTTCGGGGGCCACCAGGAGAGCTGTCAATCCCTCCTCCTGAACTCGGTTCAGGAACTGTAAAATCAGAGGAGGTGGAGGAAAAATGCATACAGAAGCATTTTGGGCCATGGGCTTTGGGCAAACGCATCCACCCCCAGCGGTGGTTCGTCTTGTGGGCTCAGAGAAAACCATAATTGACACTGAGCATTTCTCATGTCACAAACAGGCCCACAGCTGCTATTTCAATCTGAGTCAAAATGCTCCGTCAGAGGATGATTAAAGGTTGTTCTATCTACGACAACTTTGAGACAAGAAGAAAACATGGCTGCAGCATACGATAATCGTGCTGGACACCAGATTTCTGTTCATCGACTGCTGCAGAAAAGGACAGCATGTCGTCCAGTGGACATGAAGTGGCCTCTACGCCTTTCTCTGTACCACAGTGCTGAAAAAACTGACCACTTGATGTGAACAGTGCTGTGGTGGTTGCAGCACGTGAATCCTGAATCGTACGCACTACATCTTGAGAGAGATCCATCCTCTCAAAAAGATCCGCACAGCGGCCAGACCACAGGTGCTGGCCTAATCTGATTAACTCCTGATCGTTCCTCCTGCCTGGAGGAGAGCGTCCTCCCTTCACGGCAGGTTCCACGAGCGCCCTGATAACAAGTGTCGTAGGCCTGGGAACCATGATGCGTTCACGCACTTGGGGCAGAGGAGCTACCAGTCCCTCCTCCTGAGCTCGGTTCAAAAAACCGTGATACCAGAGGGAGAGAGGAAGGTGAAAAAGCATTTCGACCACAGGCTGTGAGCAGGCACGTCCACCCCAGCGGTGGATCGTCCCGTGGCTCCACGATAATTATAGTTGACATTGAGCATTCTCTCGTGTTGTTACACGTCCACAGGCGCTGGCAGGATTTCTGCCGTGTCTGAGCCATAGCTCTGGGTGGAAGGTCCCAGGTCCCCGTGCCGCAAAGGACCGTCTTTGGACATCACATCCGCCCCTTGTTCGGAATACATGAGATGTACCCTACTCCAATGGAGAGCAGATTGGGTGTGCCCCACACAGCATCTGTCTCACAATGTGGCACATGGGTTGAGCGCATACATCTCCTGCCAGTATGTATGCAACAGTCACTGCTGTCTGTGTGAATCAAAAACCCTGATGATTCTGCAGTTCAAGGTCAGTGTTGAGTCACATTCAAAGGACCCGTGCGACACTCCAAAAACATTTAAATGAGCTGCTGTGTGGAGAACCACAGCGCCCCCACAGCTTGTTAAATGTGTGTGCCTCTGTGAAAACTGACATGTGTGACATTGGTCTGCTGACTGAAAACAGCTGATATCACTCAACCGGTTACCATACCATACCATACCAACTTTATTTATAAAGCACCTTAAAACAACCATGGCTGACACAAAGTGCTGTACATTAAAACACAACATAATAAAAGTGGAAATAAAAACAGTTTAAAAACAGAAAACATACAATTTAAAACTAGATCCTGCTGGTGTTAAAAACATACATTTTAAAAGCATACAAAATTTAAAAACTAGATCCCGCTGGTGTTAAAAGCCAAGTTGAATAAATGAGTTTTAAGACGAACTTTAAAAATGGACAGTGAAGGGGACTCTCTGACCTGCAAAGGCAAGTCGTTCCATAACTTAGGGCCCATGACAGAGAAAGCCCTGTCCCCTCTGAGCTTCCTTCTTGTTCTTGGTACCTCCAAGAGCAGCTGATCTGCTGACCTGAGAGACCGATAGGGTATGTAGGGATGAAGAAGCTCAGAGAGGTAAGCCGGGGCAAGATTATGCAGTGATTTAAAAACAAACATAAGAATTTTAAAATGAATCCTAAAATATACAGGCAGCCAGTGAAGTGAAGCCAGGACAGGGGTCACATGTTCCCTCTTTCGAGTTCCTGTTAAAAGTTGTGCAGCAGCATTCTGAACCAGCTGCAGACGTGAGAGCAGCAACTGACTGACTCCCAGATAAAGTGCATTACAGTAATCCAATCGAGTCGAAATAAAAGCGTGGATCACCATTTCAAAATGCTGTCTGGAAAGAAAAGACTTCACTGACGCCAATCGCCTTAAATGATAAAAGCTGGACTTAACCACGGCTTTGATTTGGCTGTCCAATTTAAAATCACTGTCCACCTTAAAACCAAGATCTGTAATAACAGGTTTAAAATATTTCTCCAAGGGTCCCAGGTTAATAGAGGAGGACTCACAGGAGCCACTGGGTCCAAACACCATCACCTCGGTTTTGTTTTCATTAAAATTTAAAAAGTTCAAGGCCAACCAAGCTTTAATATCTCCTAGACATTCCAGGAGATGTGTGAACGTATGTCCATCCTTCTGCTTTAGGGGTAAATAAATCTGACAATCATCAGCGTAACAATGGAATGAAATCCCATGTTTCCTAAGGATAGAACCCAGAGGCAGTAAGTACAACGAGAAGAGCATAGGGCCCAGAATTGAGCCCTGCGGGACA
The DNA here is from genome assembly GCF_014905685.2 of Nematolebias whitei. Taxonomy (NCBI): domain Eukaryota; kingdom Metazoa; phylum Chordata; class Actinopteri; order Cyprinodontiformes; family Rivulidae; genus Nematolebias; species Nematolebias whitei. Next base: position 1,393,768 of record NC_056504.1, read on the forward strand.
CCATATTGCATTGGAACTGAAGATGATTCAGAGTCATTAATTTTCACTGAAAATGTTCTCTCCTCCAAGTAAGACTTAAACCATTTAAGAACAGTGCCATCAATACCAACAATATGTCGTAATCGCGATATTAAAATGTTGTGGTCCACTGTATCAAAAGCAGCAGTTAGGTCAAGTAAAATCAGAACAACATGATTACCAGAATCACAATCAAGAAGGATGTCGTTAAAAACTCTAATTAAAGCAGATTCTGTACTGTGGAGAGTTTTAAAACCTGACTGGAAAACCTCCAGAATGCCATTGTCATTTAAAAACTGTGTCAGCTGACAGTATACAAGTTTCTCTAAAACCTTAGAAAGAAAAGGCAGCTTTGAAATAGGCCGATAATTAGCCAGAACAGTTGGATCAAGGCCAGATTTTTTAAGCAGGGGCTGCACCACTGCATGTTTAAAACTAGCAGGGACCACACCTGAGGACAGACTGCCATTTAAAATTGCAAGAACAGGCAGCCCTATGCTAGATAAAATATCTTTAAAAAGTCGTGGAGGGACAGGATCACGTGGGGAACCTGATGGCTTAATGCGGCCAACTACGTCCTCTAAAAGTGAAACAGTCACAAGCTCAAACTGATTAAAAACAGCAGAGCAAGGGACTGAAACTGAGGGGTCAGAGTCAGGAGCTGTAATAAGAGCCCTGGTACTACCAACCTTTTCAATAAAGAAACGCAGAAAATTTTCACACATGCCAGGAGAAGCTTCCAAACAGGCATTTTGTGGAATATTAAGCACAGAGTCAATGGTGTCAAATAAAACACGTGGGTTATGGCTGTTTGAAGAAATAACACTAGCCAAATATTCCCTTTTTGCTTCTTTAACTGTGCTCTGGTAGAGACGCCAACAGTCTTTTAAAATCTGAAAAGTAACCTGCAGTTTGTCCTTTTTCCATCTGCGTTCAATACGACGACATTCCTTCCTTACAGCACGAGTTCTGTCATTAAACCAAGGCTCAGGTTTAATCCTTGGCTGCCTAGTTTTTAACGGAGCAACCGAGTCCAGGATGGTCTGACAGGAAGAACAGAACCATGACCAGAGCTCTTCTGTATTGGAGTGGAGGAAGTCCGATGATCCACAGAGCTGAAGAAAAGCAGCAGAGAACTGAGTGGCAGTGGAAGGGTTAATAATCCGACAGCGCCGAACAGCAGCGCGAGTTTTAACTGTAGTAGGTGTCAAAGTGACACTGAATAAAACAGGCAGGTGATCCGAGAACACAGCGTCACAGATTTCCAGATTAGTCACTGGCAGACCACAGGAAATAACCAGGTCCAATGTGTGTCCATGTTCATGTGTAGGGCCGGATACGGCCTGTACCAGATTAAAAGAGTCCAGAAGGCTTAAAAAGTCCTTTACCAGAGGCTTATCAGGACAGCACACGTGCAAATTGAAGTCTCCAACAAAAAGAACTTTGTCATAATTAGTTAAAATCCCAGATAAAAAGTCAGAAAAGTCACTTAAAAAATCCTTATTATATTTGGGGGGCCGGTAGACGACAGCACAGAAAACTGGGTTTACGTGTCTCATCTCAAAAGACGTAAACTCAAAGCTGGGAAAAGACGTCTGTAGAAAACACTGCTTACATTTGTAGTCCTGTTTGTAAACAGTTGCTGTGCCTCCCCCTCTCCCCGAGGCCCGTGGTGAATTAAAATAAGCACAATTTGCTGGTAAGAGCTCAGATAGAGCGCTGTACTCACCAACACTCAGCCACGTCTCAGTCACAAACAAAAAATCCAGGTTTTGGCAGCTAAAAAAGTCCCGAAGAATAAAAGTTTTATTCCCAAGCGACCTGGCGTTTATCAGGCCAATCCTGACAGGAACTGGATCCTGGGCGTCGACAGGTCGGGAAACCCGGCACAGCGGTCTCAGGTTTTGGAGACACCGTCGGCGCATGTTGATCCAAGAAGGGCGGGGACGGCGATGCAGAGGAGCCTGAATGCCGACCACTGGCACCAAGCAGACATGAGCGGGATCCAAGAAACGCCGAGGCACCCGAGAGCCCAGAAACGATCCATGTGATGATCGGTTAAAAGCAGAACAGTGCGTCATATAAAACTTCAGCTTCACCAGCCAGCCGCTTCGTCTACCGCGACGACGATGACGTCTCCGCCGTGTAAGCAGCGCAGGAACCCGGAACAGGTAGCTTGGAATCTCCGACAGAAGCGGGGGCAAGGATTGTTGGCCAGCAACATCCAATAATTCCATATCCTGGACCAGTGGCCGGAGGTCTAGTAATGTATTGCGATCGTACACCAGCAGAGACCCAGCTCGGCAGACAACCCAGGTCAGAAACAACACAAACAACAGCAAACGCGAGAGAGACAGACGAGCAGCCACATACACCGGCGCCGCCGGTTCACGTGAGTTGCACTGCTGCCACCTGTCTGTATCAACTGCTCAGCAGCAACAGGTGTCCAGATAAAGCAGAATTAGAACGGCTCGGGCGCATAATGGAGTGTTGTTTCTCACAGTTCAAAAAATTGACAAATCTAGAATAAATCTCATCTTTCAAGTTCGTTGGGACCAGGAAGTGATGAGAGAGGGACCTTGCGTTTCCTCTCCTTCTGAGACTCTATAAATTACATTTAAAACAGAATTTCCTGAACTTCGGTGAGGGGGGACGAGATCTGTTCAGAAATGACAGAAAACGTCACAGAGTTCCTCCACACCTGGGTTTGAGCTGTACTGTAGCGTGAATCCCCGGATGAAAACGATTCGCCCATCCGTCTGGAGCGTGCGCTCATTGCCACTCGTTTATAAGTTATAAAGCGGGCTCGCATTTATGCTGTGAAACCCACATGCATGCTGATGTGAGCTGGTGCGCGCTAAGTGAGAAAGAAAACACACGCGCCTCCGAGCATGCAAAACGTTGTGTGTTTGCTGCGGGACGCAGCTCATCTGTGTTGTGCTCACGTTGTGTGCAACTGATCCGTGTAAACGTTCGGGGAGCGGATGCACGTATGAGCCGACGTGCCCTGAAGAGTTGTGTGTGCGCACCCTCATTCACGCGACGCCTTAAGCCAGGATTGCCGCGGGAGCGCGCGTTGACACTGGTGCGGTCAGGAAGCCGCGAGCGGCATCGATGGGGCGAGGTTACCACTGGGCTCGGTCTGCCGAAAACACGTTCATTCTTGGCTGCAAATCACGTGAACGTTTGAGTGATTCCATGAGCTGCAGTATTAATTCAGAAAACCTTCTTCGAGGATGAAGGAGCAGAGCCGCTGTGAGGCTTGTGAAACTGCTGACGCCGCGGGAGCGCGCGTTTGACACCACTGCGATGAAAAACGCATGTCACTCCTGCCGAGAGCGAGATACGTTACTGGGCTCGTACCACGGTCTCACGTTAACGTTGACGTGAACGGTGGGCGCAGAGAGCTGCGTGCGCGCTTTCATAACGCGGGAGCGCAAATTGGCACCGCTGACAGTGAATGAAAACAACCTTAAAAAGGCTCATTCGTGTTCAGTGTGTGTGATTGGGCCGCTTGTCAAGATAATCCATGCTGACAGCCTGGCTAAAAGACACTTCATCATAAAATTATGTTTATTTCACATCGTGCCATCAACACACCTCCAGCAAACCGACACCTGGTTAGCCTCCCTTGAGCTCTGTTTGTTGTCCTGGAGGGCCCCCTGTTGGCGAAGTCCGGGAAAAAAATGAACTTCCGGATGCCGGGGACGTCTGATGATAGGGGCAGGCGTAGCAGAGCTGGGGAGGCTTTGTGCAGCCGTGGAGCATCTTGAAATGATCTCTCGCTGATGAAAAGAGGACCTCCAACAAGCTCCTGCAGCTCTCCTGAGAGGAAGGTGGAGTGACAAGCCAGGAGAGCCTCTGGGACCTCGTTCTTCGGCTACGATGCGGGGTGGCAGACAGCAAAAGAGGCACACCGGTTGGGGATGACGTCAGCTGCCCTGTAGACAGAGCATATTGCAGGGGCCAGCAGCGTCGTTAGCAAGCAGTCGCTACGAGAGCGGAGCGAGCCGAAGGTCAGAGGGGCCCACCATCTTTTCCCGCCTCTGAACGTGTACGCCAACAGCGTAACGTGTTGTTCGCTGCAGCTGTGTGGAACACATGCTGGTGAGCTCAGTTGGAGAGCAGTGTCACCATCTCAGTTACGCTAACCGGAGGCACGGGATGCTGGTCCACCTCGACATCTTGCTCCAATGAAGCCTCCGTCAGGCTTGGCTCCAGGGGGCACTGAGGGACTTTCCCGCTCGGTGAACCCCTGCTCTGGAGATGGTTGTGGACTGTGGAGACCGGCCCCCCCAATCTACCAGGAAAAAAACGTCTTTGGCCTCGCCCACAGGACATCCTGTTGGGAAAACGAGGCCAGATAGATCAAGACGGTAAGCCGGAATGGAACCTAGTAGAAACAACCTTCCCGCCGGATCATCCGAACTGGCGGGAAAGGCGTGGGACGTAAAAAAGGTCCCTTCATGTCAGCCGCCTCCTGGGTTACGCCGGGCAACCCCTGAAGGCGCCGTCAGCCGTGAGCGGTGTGATCGCCGATGCGAAACGAGGTGGGATGGCCCCCCTCCACCGACACGACGCTCTCCAGGAGGGAATGAGCAGCGGGGGGCTGCAGCTGAGCGCCGCCTGTCCCGGAGGAACCATCTGATTCGCTCCGAGGGTCGGCGATAAGAGGAAAATTACAAGATGGCGTTGTCCAGCGTGTAGCGACCTGTCACTGAGAAATATTCCTCGGCGCTTACCTTGAAACAAGACTGCTCGTCAGCTTCTCCTCGGGGAGGAGAACTCACCGGATGACCGGAGGTCGACTGTCGGGCCAAGCATTCTTAACCAAGGTTGGTCATCTACACAACTTTCCTTCTTCGTTCTTCTGACGGTGCTATTAGCTTGCTGAAGAAAAAATGAGAGCCGATTTCCCGCTCTTAACGTAATTTATGCGGACCGGGTGGGGCCCACACAGCAGGTGGGTGTGGACTAAATTTTTCAGTGCGATGCTTTGCATATCAGGATAAACCCCACTAAGCGACAGCCTTAAAGGGTGAAGCCTATACTAAATAGAACTTGCTACTCTGCGCATGCGCTTCAGAGCAATTCATCCACACAGCCGTGGGACGCGTGTGGTACTTGAATGTAGCGCAGAAGTTAATTTACACAGCTTCCGAACCAAGTTAAAGCACTAATCACAACCTTAGGCATTTTCCTTCCTCCACAACAAAACACAAGTTAAGTTTTAACACACTCTTCGTGACTTTTAAATCACTGAGTAACAAATCCGAACGGTAGGCTTTCACCGTTCGTGAACAAGACTGGTTTTTAATGCACCCACTTCAGGTCACCGTACGGAACGGAGTTTTCTCCGACCGTGTGTCCTGGAACACTTCACCTTTGAAAACGGGTCTCGGCGGGTCCGCTACAGAAGTCAACAATCTCCTGCCTGAGTTTTATGCTTATAAACTTGGGGGTTAGCTCTTGGGTAGCTAATCCAAAAACGCTAACAAGGAGCGTCAGGATATAATTCAGTTTACCGGGGCTCGCAATAACTCTGAAATATCCTGAGAGAAAAGGGGTTCTAACCCTGGGATTCGCAGGCGTCAGAAATGTCCTTTTCTCATCAGCTGATTACCAGTAATTCAGAATAATGCATGCACACAAATAAAACACAAGGAGTTAGCTTTCCAAAGTTCCTCAAACAATCTTTTACAACGCAGAAAGATGATTTGTGCATCCACTGACCACCTAATCGTGTCCAAACAAAAACAGTAAGTCCAATATTACCATTTTTTTGAAGACTCCAACCGTTTAAAAGAGTTTTTAAAACTTTTTAGCTTCTTTGAAAGATGGGGTTTGACCCGGAAACAATGCAGCTCACTTGCCGTGAGCTTTTCAGTTTAAAAGTATCTTGTTATAATTGTTGACAAATTACTCAGCTTTAAAGTTTCACCACAATGGTTTTTTAGTATATTAATTATATGACAATTTAATTTAGCGTACGGTCTCACGCGGGGAAACCAATTATGTAAGATTAACAGTCCTCAGATTGTTTAATTTTTATGAGTAATTTTATTTTGAAGGGGCACCACTGGCTTCCGGTTCTGAAGCCAGAAATGATTAATTTATTCAATCAAATTCAAGTTAAATGCTCTAGTGAATTCTTTTCGTATTAAAAAAAATGTCATATATAATAAAAACGCTTTGAGTCAAAGTACAATTTTTTTGTGAGATTTATTATCAATTTTGGTGAATATAAGTGATCAAACGGTGAATACAGCTGCAGAATGAATGATGGCTTACTTTGACAACACAAGGTTATGGAGTTATCTTTTAAACTTTAATATGGTAAATTATGAGGTTCAAAACAGAGTAAATTATCATCTATAAAGTTAGCTAAATGAAGAGTTTTATCTGTTTTATCATGAGAGTTTTAAAACAAGGCACTTCGTTCTCATAACTTGTCTTCAGATTTTTGACAGACATCAGGTCCACTCCTCACACAGACAGAAGACTAAATGCACACTTACTTCGTAAATAGACATTTAACTGTATGATCAAAGTCTAATGAGGTTTAAAAAATCATTAATACTGTTTCACAGTTGATTTAAATGAGTGGTTCACTTCAACATTTAGAAATGGTATGAACTAGACACACTTTGGATTATCAAGATATCTTAAAATAGTAATGATAATGTAAAAAGGAAGAGTGTTCTTTCAATTGAATAATTCAGGATACAATTAAATAGTCTCTTGATGAGATAATTTGTATTTCTGGATTCAGATCAATGAAACAACAGTTCCTGTCCCCTAAAGGTCTTCAGAGACAAGTTGAGGTCGGAGGCCTAGTTCACTACAAATTTATATACTGGACAACTTCTTATCTTGGGCCTCAGACACTAGCAGAGAAAATCTTAGCAGCTTTTTCCTACCGATTGGAAGGTGGTCTGCAATTCAACCGCCCGGAGGGTCACCAGAACTCTTGAGATGACTTATGCGCTGAAAGTGGGATTTCCCTCGACACTGGAAATCAGCTGAAATCTAGAGTCGAAAGTTGGCTCTCGAGGGGGTCAATTGATGAGCTACTGGAGGGCTGCGTTTTCTCCTTCTGGTGGCAAAGA
>NC_056504.1:1410894-1413352 GCF_014905685.2 Nematolebias whitei
TTTTTCCAGCCACTTATTGCTACTTGTCCCAACTTTTTTGGGATTTGATGACACTGTGAAATTTTGAATCAGCATATTTTTCCTTTAAAATTTTACATTTACTCAGATTAAACTTTTGATCTGTCATTTGTGTTATATTACGAATAAAATATTGACATTTGCCATCTCCACATCATTGCATTCAGTTTTTATTCACAATTTGTTTAGTGTCTCAACTTTTTTTGAATCCGGTTTGTACTTCAATCCAAGGAATTAGATTATAGAATAATCTGGAGAGTCATGTTAAAAATGCCAGATCAATGCGTATGTTTAAGAAAATTAGTTGATGAGAGTTGATTTGTTAAAAAAAAAAGAAAATAAATAACTTTATGTGTATTTGAATGAATTGTTGCTCGAGAAGGAGTTGATTATTTTGTTTTTGTTATTTGAAGATTATTATTGTTTGAATTAATTTACTGGAAAAAAGCAGCAGATATAAGATTTTTTTCTTCTTTCTGCTGCCTTTCATTTTATTTGATTGCATTTCTTATTGTATATAGAATTGTTTTGTTTTGTTTTAAAAAAAAATGAATAAACTTTATAATAATAATATCATCCAACGCTGACAAATGATAACTTTTTGTGTCGATATTATTTCCGGTGCCATGCTATATAACAAGTATTGTAGAACAAGTTAGCTCCCAGAGTATGTGTTGAGAATGACTCTGTTAATGCCATATCAACACTTTGTTCTACATCATGAAACAGAGGAGCTCCTTCAGCGTAGAATGTTGTCCTAGCCCTTCTCCATGGACAGATTCAGGAAGTCCTTTATCCCTCAAGCCATCAGACTGTTCAACTCCTCCTCGTACAGTAAAAATAGAGCCTATCCATCCATCCATCCATCCATCCATCCATCCATCCATCCATCCATCTATCTATCTATCTATCTATCTATCTATCTATCTATCTATCTATCTGTCTATCTGTCTATCCGTCTATCCGTCTATCTGTCTATCCGTCTGTCTGTGTCTGTCTGTCTGTCCGTCCGTTCGTCTGTCCGTCCATGCTACGTGGTGTAACCATGTCCATTGCTATGCTCTCCAGCTACCATTTTAACACCGCTGACAATGTTTGGTATATCAGAAGAGGCCAATTTGATGACACAAATGATTGAGCATAACAAGCTTTTTACACTCATCTCACTTCAGCCAAATAAGTGGACAGCGCTTTGCCTTCTCCTTGACTCCCAACTGACAAACCATGAAGGGGAAGCATTCCGCAGGGACAATTAGCACCCTGCAGATTACGTCCACATTGGGAAAGTAGAAGTGGATCCTTTACAGGACTAAAGACCTCCCCACAGTTCTGCAGGCAAGTGCTTCATGCAGTTCATTAAAGGAATGTCTGTTCAGCAGCAACCGGCATTAAGACATTTCCATTTTTCACAGTTTTTCACACGCACACACACACACACACACACAGGTCTGGCAACGCACAGGAGCCGCGAAGGACAAGGAAAGAGCTGGTTGCTGGTACTAAAAGGGCCAAAGCCAAATATGCACAGAGGATCCTGGGTCAATTCACCTTACAAGACCCATGGAGCATGCGGAGGGACACTATGTGCATAACAGATTATAAGGGCAGACTTGCACAATGTCCTAGGGACTCATCACTGCCTGATGCTCTCAACAAGTTCTATGCACACTTTGAAGACCCGAACGGACCACCCATCACCAGACTCACCTCATCACCGGAAGATGAGTTTTTCAGTGTGACTTCAGGTCAAGTAAGGAGTACCTTCAGAAGGATTTATCTTCACAAAGCAACTGGCCCAGACAACATTTCCGTGAAGGTGCTGAAAGACTGTGCCCGATCCCTGTGTGAAGGAATGCGCCATGCTGTGAACACTCAGACTCAAATGTTTGAGCTGAGCCATAAGCTGGCTACTGAATCGCAGACTGCTGAGAATCTCAGGCTACTTGCATCTCCTGAATATCACTGGCGGGAAGGAATTGACCTTGGAGAAGTTACAAGCTCGGCCCAGTGGTACTGACCACAAAATGTGGCTGTTTGGAGTCGAAATTGAGATGTACCAGTGGAACTGTAAGGCAGATGGAAATTAAGGAGTCAGCCTGACTCAAAACAATTTTTGTTTTCTGAATCTGGCTCCCCTGTGTCAACCTTGGAAGGCTGATTATCTCAAATTCTCCTGGATGTTATGTGAACAAGATGATTTGCTCCCCACTATCCGTTCTCTTCCCCAAGAACATTTATGGACCTGTGTCAGAGCTCTACCGAGGTCAGCTGATAAACGCACCATCACTTATCATGGACTATGGGATGAATGAGGTTGTTGTTAAGGTGCACACCCAAGTACTTGTAGCTGGAGACCACTTCCACTGCAGATCCCACTATATTCAGTGTGTGTGTGTTTGTGTGTGTGTGTGTGTGTGTGTGTGTGTGTGTGTGTGTGTGT
>NC_056504.1:1413452-1438050 GCF_014905685.2 Nematolebias whitei
TGTGTGTGTGTGTGTGTGGTGGTGGTGGTGTGGGGGGGGGGGGCGGATTCCATCTGACTCTGACTCTAGACTCTAATCTCCAACAATCTTATGCTGCTGATTAATTTCATGCTGCTGTATTCATTCATACTCATCTGCTCACACAGACTCATGTTCATGCTGCTGTTCGGCGTATTGTTTTTGTACTATTAGGTCTTAGTGTATTCTTAGTTTAGCGTTTCTTAGTTTGTATCTTAGATTTTATTACTGTTTTTTTTTACAATTTATACTTTTGTTTGATATAACTGGGTCCCTGTGTACACAGATTCATTCCACCACATGTACTACATATGATGTGAATGACAATAAAGAAACATTGACCTTGACACACACATACACACACTCACACACACACACACACACACACACACACACACACACACACACACACACACACACACATACACACACGTACACACACACACACACCAATTTGTGATTAACTTTACACTAAAACTGATTCTGGGGCTGTGTTACTATCTGTTAGCACAGTGCTTTTCAAAATTTTTGGCAAGGTGTGGAGCAGAACTCACCTCACACAAAAAGACACAAAAAGAAAGCAGTGGGCATGGATGGATGGACTGATGGATGGATGAATGAATGGATGGATGGATGGATGGATGGATGGATGGGTGGGTCAGTGGTTGGATGGATGATGGAGGATGGATGAACAGATAGATGATGGATGATGGATGGACGAACAGTTGATGGATGGAAAGGAGGATGGATGGACAGATTGTTTTGTGGATGGATGGATGGATGGATGTATTGTTGGATGATGGATGGATGGACAAAAGAACAGACTCTTGGATGGATGGATTGATGGATGGATGGACAGAAGGACAGACTGTTGAATGGAAGGATGGATGGATGGACAGTTAGATGGACAGATGGATGAATTGATGGATGGACGGATGGACTGTTGGATGGATAGATGGATGGATGGGTGGACGGATGGATGGATCAAATTTATTTTTAAATTTAAAGTCTTTTATTGAATTGTTTCATTCGTTTAGACAAAAACAAAAAATGATAAACAGCAAAGTTGGCAATGAAACATTTGCATGTAAGTATTAGTGAAGACATCCTGATGCATGGTCAATAATCCAGGTAGAAAAATCCAGACAAATTCATTCTGGTCCTCTGGACATTCAAAAAAAACAAAAAACAAAACAAAGCAAAAAAATGTAGAAACATTTCGTCTTTCATCCGAGACTTCCTCAGTCTGAGGTGCTGTATTCAGCTCAGTCTCTTAAATAGCACCTTCTCAGAGTGGATCAACCAGTTTGCTGCTGACAACCAGAACCAGCTGCTCACATGGTCAAGAAGGACCATCAGCCTAACAATGGGTCATTAGCACCTGATGGCTGTTTACTGTTCACAGGGGGTTGAGTGATACTAGCAATAACGGCATTGTAAGAGGGGGACAGTTGAACATGGAGGCTCCACCCCTGTTTAATGATGGACGATTTATTTTCACAAAGATGGCCTCCTTTACTCCTCTCTCAAACCATCGTTCCTCTCTGTCCAGGATGTGAACATCTTCTTCCCTGAAAGAGTGACCGCTGGCCTGGAGATGAGTGTAGACCACAGAGTCCTGGCCTGATGATGTTGATCTTCTGTGCTGGTCCATCCTTTTGGCCAGTGGCTGTTTAGTTTCCCCGATGTAAGACTGATCATCCTCCTGACACTGAACAGCATACACAATATTCTGATGAAGATTCTCAGTCAGGACATGATGAATTCAAAAAGTGTTCAATACAAAAACAACTGGACTTTATTTGTAACAGAAGACGTTTCGCTCCTCATCCGAGAAGCTTTCTCAATTAAAAGAGCAGTGAGTGAGAGATTCAGGTTATAAGGCTGAGTGAGATAAGACACACACACATATGTAGATTTGACAAGTCACACCTCAACACCTTAACAGTAGGGGTTTCTTAAAGTCTTCGTTCCTCTAATTCACAGACGAGGCCCCTCTGTTCCCATCAGGTGTGAAAACCGTCTGGGAATCTGTTTTAAAGTTGCATTATAGGTTTTTGAAAGTGGAAATCTGAGGTCTCCTCCTCTGTTAAGAAACAGCTTTTCTCTTTTTACATAAATTGCTTCCTCCACCCCCCTCTCAAACCATCTGTGTTCTCGGTCCAAAATGTGCACATTCTGGTCCTCAAAGGAGTGTCCCTTCTCTGTGAGGTGGAGGTGAACAGCTGAATCTTGTCCAGAGGAGGTGGCTCTCCTGTGTTGAGCCATGCGTCTGTGAAGAGGCTGTTTAGTTTCTCCAATGTAGAGGTCTGGACAGTCCTCGCTGCACTGGACCGCATACACTACACCACTCTGTTTGTGTATGGGTGATCTGTCTTTAAGGTGGACCAGCCTCTGTCTGAGAGTCCTGGTGGGTTTGAAATGTACTGGGATGTTGTGTTTGATGAAAATCCTTCTGAATTTCTCTGATACTCCAGCAACATAAGGGATGACAATGTTTTTCCCTCTGTTGTTTTCCTTTTTCTGTGTGTTTTTTAGATTTCCTCGCTGACTTGACAAAAGCCCAGTTAGGATATCCACATGTTTGGAGAGTTTCTTGAATGTGTTTCAGTTCCTTTTCCTTCCCTTCTGTCTTCGTGGGGATGCGTTCGGCCCAATGCTGTAGAGTTTTGATGACAGAGAGTTTGTGTTCCAGTGGATGGTGGGAGTCAAACAGAAGATACTGGTCTGTGTGGGTTGGTTTTCTGTAAACTTCAATGTTGAGGCTGTCCTCTCTCTCCATCTGAACCAAACAGTCCAAAAAAGGCAGCTTGTTGTCGTTTGCATCCTCTCTGGTGAACTTGATGTTGTTATCCACCGAGTTAGACTGAGACTGGATCTTTGGGATGAACCAGTCTTTGCCGTAATGTATTTTGGTATTTAAAAGCCACTGGGACATTATGTTTAGAAAATAAACGTCTCAGTTTCTCTGATACTCCCTCAACATATGGAATGACCACTGGTCTGTGTCTGGGTTCCTCCTTTTCACCTGATGGCTGACTGGCGTCCTGTTTGGGTTTCTTCTCTGCTTTCAGGAAATCCCAGTTTGGATATCCACATTGCTCTAGAGCCTGTCTTGTGTGGGATTTCTCCTTCTGCCTGGCTCCTGAGTTAGTAGATACAGAGTCCTGATGACTCCTAATTTGTGCTCCAAAGGGTGATGGGAGTCAAACCGCAAATACTGGTCTGTGTGGGTGGGTTTGTGGTATACCTCAGTTTGCAAATGTCCTCTATCAGAGACTGAGACTTCACAGTTCAAGAAAGCCAACCTGCCATTTTTTACATCTTCTCGTGTGAACTTGATGTATTTATCCACAGAGTTGATGTGGTCAGTAAAATGTTGGACTTCCCGATTTTTAATTTTAACCCAGGTGTTGGCAACATACCTGAACCAATGACTCGGTGGTGTCCCTGAAAAGGACGTCAAGGCTTTAAGGCTTTCTTTTCTACCTCCTCCATGTACAGGTTGACAACAGTAGGAGAAACTGGAGACCCCATAGCACACCCATGTTTTTCTGCCTATAATATTGCTCCCCATATGTGAAGTAGGTTGACTGCAGGCACAGTTTCAAGAGTTGACACAGTTGTTCTGTGGTAAGTGTGGTCCTGCTGCTCAGAGTGGTGTCTGATTTTAATCTTAAACTGACCACCTCTACTGCATCATCAACAGGAATGCACGTAAAGAGTGATGTGACATCAAAAGAGACCATTGTTTCATCAGTCTCCATGATGACATCCCTCACCTTATCCACAAAGTCCATGTTGTTCTGTATGTGGTGTTCTGAGCTGCCAACTAAGGGGATGAGTACAGACGCCAGATATTTGGAAACATTGTAACTGGTAACAAATCTCAGGTTAATGCCATGTTCTGCTTTTATTTATTTTCTTCATAAGTCTAAGTTTTCAGCTTAGTTTGGACTTATAAACTGAAAATATTATCAAACTTAAGAAGAAATGTTGGTTAATTTGTTTAAAATGTGTTATCCACAAATGCTTACTTAGTTTTTTTTACTTGTTTAGAGTTTTTATTTAAGTTAGTTTAGGTTTAACTCCATCCATCCATCCATTATCTTTACCCGTTTATTCCATTTTGGGTCACGGGGGTCGCTGGTGCCCATGTCCAGCAGTCACTGTGCGAGGGGCGGGGTACACCCTGGACAGGTCGCAAGTCCATCACAGGCCACATAGAGACAAACGAGACAAACAACCATTCACTCTCTCACTCACACCTAGGGACAATTTAGAGTTACCAATCAGCCTAACATGCATGTTTTTGGTCTGTGGGAGGAAACCGGAGCACCCGGAGAAAACCCACGCATGCACGGAGAGAACATGCAAACTCCACCCAGAAAGGCCCCTGGACCGGGGTTTGAACCAAGGACCTTCTCGCTGAGAGGCAGCAGCTCTACCAGTTGTGCCAGGTTTAACTCCAATAATTTAAATTTAATTTTAGTGTAATACTTTCTTGGACCACTAGGTACCGTAGCGCTGTTTGGAAAGACGCGTGTACCTTTAAAGGAAGAGGCGGAGCTTTGATGTTTCTCTTTCCGGATCAAGCTCTCTTCAAAATTGTGGACGTTCGGTTTTGGAGCTAGCATTAGCCTTTGTTGTCACAAGTATTTTAATAAAATCAATAAACAAATTCTCAACTTCTTTTCACGGCGAAAACTAAACTTGAACATGTAGCCATCTGGTTCCCCCTTTGATGTGGTCCCCCCTCGACTACTAAAGGAAGTTTTTCCTACCCTGGGTCCTTTTATCCTCGCTATTCTGAATAGCAGTTTATCCTCAGGTGTGGTGCCAAAGACTTTTAAACATGCTGCTGTCCAGCCCCTCCTGAAAAAACCTAACCTTGACCCCTCAGTCATGTCCAACTTCCGGCCTGTCTCCAGACTCCCATTCACCTCTAAACTACTGGAAAAAATTGTGGAGTCTCAGTTGAAACAGTTTTTGGGGGATCACGCTATCCTTGAGTTATTCCAATCTGGCTTCAAATCTCTCCATAGCACTGAAACTGCTCTACTGAAGGTTTTTAATGACATTTTCATATCCACAGACGCAGGTGATTCTGTGCTGCTTGTCCTATTGGACCTTACATCTGCTTTTGACACCATCGACCACAATATCCTCATTTCTAGACTGGAGCAGTGGGTGGGCATCACAGGGTCAGCCCTTAAATGGTTTGGGTCCTACCTCTCTGACAGAACCTTCTGTGTCAATATCAAAGATTTTAGTTCGGCATCGACCGCACTCCAGTGGGGGGTACCGCAGGGGTCCATCCTCGGTCCCCTTCTCTTTTCTTTATACCTGCTGCCACTAGGTGCTATCTTCCGCAAACACGACATACCCTTTCATTTCTATGCCGATGATTGCCAAATTTACTTCCCCCTGAGGCACAGAGGCACACGCTCTATTCAGCCTCTTCTTGACTGCCTGGCTGACATCCGGGACTGGATGGCTTTAAACTTCTTAAGCTTCAATGAGAAGAAGTCTGAAGTCATGCTGTTCCATCCCAGTGGCTCACTCATGAACCATGACATTGACCTTTTCTCTCTAGCCCCGCTAGAGAAACAAAAGGTGACTAATCTGGGGGTGATAATGGACCCGTCCTTAAAACTCAACAGTCACGTAAACATGATGGTCAAATCCTGTTTTTTTCAGCTGAGACGGCTGTCTAAGCTGAAGCCTATACTCTCCAAAAAGAACCTCGAGACAGTGATCCACGCCTTCATAACATCTAGGCTTGATTACTGCAATTCACTTCTGTTTGGAATCAGTCAGTCCTCCTCTGCTCGTCTACAACTGGTCCAAAATGCTGCAGCCCGATTTTTAACTGGTACAGGCTATAGAGAGCACATCACGCCAGTTTTGGCCTCCCTGCACTGGCTACCCATTCACCTTCGGATCCATTTCAAAATTCTCATGTATGTTTTTAAATCACTGAACAGTTCCGCCCCATCCTATCTCACTGATCTTCTGCAGCCATATGTCCCACCGTGCTCTCTGAGATCAGCAGACCAGATGCTTCTCTCAGTCCCAGAAACCCGTCGTAAGCTCAGAGGTGACAGGGCTTTCTCTGTTGCAGGTCCACGACTGTGGAATGAGTTTCCACTGAGTGTCCGGCAGGCTCCCACACTCTCAGTCTTTAAGTCTCGCTTGAAGACCCACTTCTATTCGCTTGCCTTTAACACGGTGTGATTTGTTTTGGCCCGGTCTGTTCTCTACTCTGTTGGCCATTTTAGTTAGCTTCTGCTGCTATTTGTATCTGTATTTCTATTTTATGTTTTCCTGTCTGCTGTGCATGTTTGGTTCTTTTGTACAGCAATTTGGTTGGCCTTGTTGCTGTTTTAAGTGCTATATAAATAAATTGGTATGGTATGGTATGTAGTGGACTCGGCCTCCGACCAAACCTGCCTCTGAGGACCTTCATGGGACAGGAACTGTTATTTCATTGCTTTGAATCCAGAAATACAAATTAGCTCATCCAGAGACTGTCTAATTGTATCCTGAAGTAATCAATTGAAAGAACACTCTTCTTTTATATTATCATCACTATTTTACAATATCTTGATAAATCAAAAGTGTGTTTAGTTCATACCATTTCTAAATGTTGAAGTGAACCACTCATTTTAAATAAACTGTGAAACAGTATTAATGATTTTTTAATCCTCATTTAAATTAGAAATCAAGTTAAATGTCTGTTTTACAAAGTAATTATGCATTTTTGATCTTCTGTCTGAAATGAGAAGTAGTGATGTCGGTCAAAAGTCAGAAGAGGAGTTATTAGAACGAAGTGTCGTGTTTTTAAACCTAGCAGACGGTAAACAAGAAACTACTGGCCTCTCTTCCTCCCTCTTCGACATAACATGTCTTCTGTCTGTACGGGACATTTCTAAAACATTCCTGCTGTTTTCTTGACTTGTAATGACCCTCTGACATCACTAGAACCACCCCCTGTTGGTTGTTTCAACCAATCAGGAAGTACTAAAGTGACCGGAAGTGAGAAATCTTTAAAAGTCGACACTTCCTAGAACTGTTCAGTTCTGGAGTCGGTGCTGAGTTCTTCAGTCTTCTGAGTCGAGTTGAGACTATGGAGTCTTCCCCATATGAGTGGAAACTCTGAACGGATTCACAGATGCTTGCTGTGAGTCCACCCGGGCGTAAATGCCCTACAACTTCGAAGGGAGCTGAGCCTGTTTGTTGAACAGAATAAGTGACACGACTTCTGACGGTGGCCAGCCGCTCTTACCAGAGACGCTGAAAGGTCGCGTTGAAATGGACTCCTGTTCCTGAGCGGAGGTATCCCAGTCCAAAGGTAACTAGTCGTGACGCGCCAAGTGTACCGGAGGTGAGCTGGTATTGAAAGGAGTGTGCCATCCTGTTCCGAACAGACACTCCCTTTATCCATCTTTTTCTCTCCATTTAAACTCCTCATATTTCCCATCTTTAAAACTCTTCTACTTCTCCAGTAATTAATCTAGAGGCCTTCAGAAATCTCTTTTGTTTTTATTAAGTAAAACGTGCCAAGTTTTATTAATCAGAACCAGATCAGCTAATCAAGTGTACAATGTTTGATGTTAAATTTTGATTCTGTTCAATAAATGACCGCATTGATTCTGATGGGTCAAAGAAAATTAACGTCTCATGTCACTGATTAAACAACCTATGCACAGTTACCTCGGTCATATGGCTGTAATTAGCTCGAAAAAGAGAGAACCCGTTATTTAAAATATATTGTAGTGAAGGTACAGCAAAGCTGACCTTGACACACTACAAACAAGCGATCAGCTTTCAACATGAAGCATGAAAGTCTTTCCACAAATCTGGACGAACGAAGCGTCACTTTTAGCCGCAGTGGGCCTCTTAGCTTAGCTTTTCGGCTTAGCTGTTATTACCGATCCAAAAACGCCTTTTTGGATGGTTTAAAAACTGATTTTTCGCCGTTAAAATTTCACTATAAAAATTCAACTGTCGGTTTGCCTTAGTGAATCAGATTAGGACTTTTGACCATTTAAAGTGTCATTAAACGGGCCGTTAGCGATTATTTAGCTATGCTAATTGTTAAAGTCCACTGCAATATTATAGATTTTACCGTTTCTTGTGGCTTAAAATCTAAAATATTGGAATTAAATTTTTGAAAACAGGATCTATTAAATCCTCAACCCTTTGAGATTGATTCGGCTTCACTCAATTGGTTATAAAATGCATGCAACATATTTATTTTAAATGGAAAAGCAGACGTGGTCTGAGCAGTTTGGCCCCCACCTTTTCATGGAGAAGCACACACACACACACATGCAGACATGCATCTTCGAGCAGACGGAGAAACACGGAGCAGAGAAAGAAACAGCTTTAAAACAGTTTTATGCTCAAATTCAACAACCCAGCATAGAAAGTACTTCTGTGTGTATAATTTGCATAAAATGCTATTTAACGAGCCTCACATGGCAGGCACCAATTTATGTACTTTTTTACAATTTTATAATTTTTTTACAATTTTACAATTTATGTACCACATCACTTCCAGCGAGCTGATGGACGGCAGCTCCCTCCGGCTTCTCTGCAGTCTTTTATCATCAAACTGACTCGTTTTTTCGAACCGGACTAAAGTTGATCCCCCTTCCAACCGAATTGGGTGTTCAGTGACTCAGAGAGCCGGACAGGACCGTCCAAAAATATATTTTGGTCCCGGACCGGCCGCTCCCACCCCACCGGTCACTTTGAGCGCACCCTGCCGGCCAGGTGACCCCTCGAGCTGGGGAGTCGTCACACGAAGGTCCGGTGGTTTTTTTCTCTCTCTCTGGACCTCAACTAAACTTCTCATCTGGACCTTTGTGGTTCTACCTGGTTCCGACAAAAATCGCCGGGTGGTATTTCGCTGGTTTTCTGCTGGACTGGCCCTCGTGGTGTCTTCATAGGTGTGGGGGAAGTGTACCTGTGACCCTCGAACTGGACCAGAACCGAACCGAGTTGGCTGTGGGGGACTTTGTCTTCAACAGAGCCGGTCTCAGCTTCAGTGAGCAGCCCGTTACTTTTAACGAAGGACTGTCCACCTCCGTGGAATCGCTGTTTTCGCCTGGAGGAGACGCTACGGTGCTTTGAAGCGCCGCCGTACCTGAGCAGAACCGGGACAGGGACAACTTCAGCCTCTTCGTCTCTCGTTCTGTGGAGCGCCGGAGCCAGACTGGAGCAGAACTGGACTGGACCAGTGTCGACTTCAGCCTCAGCCTCTCCAGTCAGTCTCGTTTTTCACGGGGAGTGCCTCTCGTGCTGTCGGATGTAGAAGTGTCTTGCAGAGAAGCGGAGGAGCAGCGTGAAGGAGCAGCGTGAAGGAGCAGCGTGAAGGAGCAGGGCTGCGTGGTGCTCGAGAGAAGTTCGGAGTTTGTATCGGAGTTGCTACAGGCCTCCATCCAAACTCACCTGGATAATAATTAATTTTATTCCGGATCACGCTGTTGGCCTCTGTTGGCCTGAAACAAGCTAGGACCATGCCTTTCACTTCAGGAGGATTTTCTGGCAGCTCGCTCGGCTATTTGCTGCAAATTGTCTGTTTCTGTTGTGGCCTGTTGATTCTGGACCCAGCTTCTGTTTCCCTTGGGAGCATCCATCCATCTTCACTGGGGGGCCGGAGCCCCCCTCTGCCCAACTCAAACTGCAGTTGGGCCACCTTGTCGGGTTTGTTTGCCCATTTGAACTGTGACGTTTTATGGTCTGAAACTTTTCTGCATCATTCATATTACTGTCACTATTTTCAGTTCTCAGATTATCTGGAGTCACTGAATCTTGTTAATACACCTGAATCTGCCCATCACTGCAAATTTCACTGATTTTGGGTTCTGAATGATCGTGTCTTCATTAATGTTTCCCATGGTTCGATTATGGGGGCTAAGTGTCACACTGTTAACTCCTGTAATTATATCCTGATGCATGCTCAATAATCCAGGTAGAAAAATCCAAAAAAGTTCAATCTGGTCCTCTGGACATTCAAAAAAACAAAAAACAAAACAAAGCAAAATAAATCTAGAAACGTTTCGTCTCTCATCCAAGAGACTTCCTCAGTCTGAGGTGCTGTATTCAGCTCAGTCTCTTAAATAGCACCTTCACAGAGTGGATCAACCAGTTTGCTGCTGACAACCAAAACCAGCTGATCACATGCTCAAGAAGGACCATCAGCCTAACAATGGGTCATTAGCACACTGATGGCTGTTTACTACTCACAGAGGGCTGAGTGATACTAGCAATCACAGCATTGTAAGAGGGGGACAGTTGAACCCGGAGGCCTCCACCCCTGTTTAATGATGGACGATTTCTTTTCACAAAGATGGCCTCCTTTACTCTTCTCTCAAACCATCGTTCCTCTCTGTCCAGGATGTGAACATCTTCATCCTTGAAAGAGTGACCACTGGCCTGGAGATGAGTGTAGACCGCAGAATCCTGGCCTGATGATGTTGATCTTCTGTGCTGGGCCATCCTTTTGGCCAGTGGCTGTTTAGTTTCCCCGATGTTTTGTTTTTTGTTTTTTTGAATGTCCAGAGGACCAGATTGAACTTTTTTGGATCCTGTAATTATACATCAGTCACAAAAAACTCAAGAAAATGTCTGATAATAATGTTGTTACTGCTCTCAGGGATTCAACCCAACCCTGAACCCCCCACTATTTATATGACACCAAATGACTTTAAAAACGTGTCTGGGCTTCATTTTCTGCATGTAAATGCACGTAGCCTTCTGAGAAAACTTGATGCCTTGAAAATTCTGGTCAGTTCTTCTGGGGCAGATGTAATCTTCATCTCTGAAACCTAGTTCAACAGATCTGTACTCGATAATGACCTAGCAATCAATGGATTTAACATCTACCGCTGTGATCGTCAAAAAAAATGGGGGGGGGGGGTCCTTGTTTACATCAGAGATTCTTTGGTTGTTAGTCCTGTGTTGTTAGGAGTGCGCGGGGAACCCAGATGTTATGAGACCCAGAACGTGGCAGACACAGGGGAAATACAAAAGAACAGTGTTTATTATGTACAGTGAAATTAAAGCGTCCACAAGCTGCTTCACAGAGGCTCCTGGAAAGAGGGACGACAGGTTAATAGTTGTCCAACGGGGAGGGCCAGAGTGGTTTGTTTAATGAGCGTTTGTCCTTACAGTCCAAACCCGAAGGGGAGAGCTGGTCCTTCAGTCCAAGGAGAGCGAGCAGCAGAGGGAAATCCAACAAGGGTCCAAAAGGGAACGAGGAAGGCTGGCAACTGGAGGCAAAGAGGCACGAGGAATACCTGACAGGCCAAGGGATCCAGATCAGGTCACGAGGGAATCCAAAAAGCACGAGGAACCAGGAAACTGGAAAAAAGAGCAAAAGGTGAACAAATTCTTTTCACCAAGACATTTGCCTCACAACAGTACTATACCATAAGAGGTGATATGCTCCAGCGTCGAGTCACACCGGACTGCAGCCTTAAGTAGATGGAGAGGCTCATCAGGCTGATGGCCGCCAGGTGTTGGTAATCAGCGGCCATCAGCAAGGCAGGCTGCAGGCAGTGGGACCCTTACAGTACCCCCCCCCCCTCAAGAATCGCCTCTTGGCGACCTGAGGCGCTTCTCGGGGTTGTCTCTGTAGAACCTGGAAATGAGGCTAGGATCAAGGATAAAGGACCTGGGGATCCACGACCTCTCCTCAGGACCGTACCCCTCCCAATCGACCAGGTATTGGAAGCCCCTACCCCTGCGTCTCACGTCCAAGATGGAACGGACGGTGAACGCAGGGTAGTTGTCGATCAGGCGAGGCGGCGGAGGGGGTTCAGATGGAGGACACAGGGGACTGAGGGAGACAGGCTTAACCTGCGAGACGTGGAACGTTGGATGGATACGCATGGCCCTGGGGAGCTGGAGGCGGACCGCAGAGGGGTTGATAATACGGGTGATGGGGAAGGGACCAATGAAGCGGGGGGCCAGTTTGCGAGGGGTGTCCCACAGCTTAATGTCTTTGGTGGACAGCCAAACTTGCTGGCCGACCTGGTAGGCTGGCGTCTCCGAACGGTGGCGGTCAGCAAACCGTTTTGCCTGGGCTGCGGTCCTAAGGAAGGCCGCTTTGGCCTGGCGCCAGATGCGACGGCAACGCCTAAAATGATGCTGGACGGATGGGACCGAACAGTCTGTCTCGGAATCAGGGAACAAGGGGGGATGGTAACCCAGGGAGGCCTCAAAGGGGGACATGCCGGTGGCAGAGGAGCGGAGGGAGTTATGAGCATACTCCACACAAACCAAGTGCTGGCTCCAGGACGAAGGATTGGACTCAACCAGGCAACGCAGTGTGGACTCCAGCTCCTGATTGCCGCGCTCGGCTTGTCCGTTAGCCTGAGGATGGTAACCAGAGGTGAGGCTAACGGACGCCCCGAGCGACTTGCAAAAGGAGTGCCAGACCTGGGAGATGAACTGCGGGCCTCGGTCAGAGACGATGTCCGATGGGATCCCATGGAGCCTAAACACATGGAGGGTGAGTAAGTGGGCAGTCTCAAGGGCAGAGGGGAGCTTGGGGAGGGGAACAAAATGAGTGGCCTTAGAGAAGCGGTCGACCACCGTGAGGATGGTGGTGTTGCCGTCAGATGGAGGAAGACCAGTAACAAAATCAAGGGCAATGTGGGACCAAGGGCGACTAGGGGTCGGGAGGGGGAGCAGAGGGCCAGCCGGGGGTTGAGTACCAGACTTGTTTCTGGCACAGACAGGGCAGGCAGAAACAAAGTCCTTGATATCATTGTTCATAGAAGGCCACCAGAAATGGGTCTTGGTGAGGGAGAGCATGCGGTTGACTCCAGGATGGCAAGAAAGTTTATTGGAGTGTAGCCATTGGAGCACCTGGGACCGCACACTGGAGGGAATGAAGAGGGTGCTGGGGGGACCACCACCTGGATCAGGTTCGGAGAGGAGGGCCTGTTGAACGGTGGCGGTGATGGGCCAAGAAAGAGAACCAACGATGCAAGAAGATTGGATGATTGAATCAGAAGCCTCGGGCGAGTCAGATGGAGCGAACTGCCTGGACAGGGCATCAGGCTTGATGTTCTTGGAGCCCGGGCGAAAGGTCAAAACAAAGTTGAAACGGTTAAAGAAAAGCGACCAATGGGCCTGACGGGGGGTCAGATGCTTGGCGTTCCGGAGGTAAATTAAGTTTTTGTGATCTGTCCAAATCAAAAAAGGTATCTCAGTGCCTTCCAGCCAGTGCCGCCATTCCTCGAGTGCGAGTTTGACCGCCAAAAGCTCGCGGTTGCCCACGTCGTAATTCCGTTCTGCCTGAGAGAGACGACGAGAGAAGAAGGCGCAGGGATGGACCTTATTGTCCAGAGGAGATCGCTGGGAGAGGACCGCCCCAACCCCAGTGTCAGAGGCATCCACCTCCAAGATGAACTGGTGCGCGGGGTCAGGATGGCAGAGGATGGGCGCCGAGGAAAAGAGGGATTTAAGTTTTGAGAAGGCGGCTTCAGCCTCCGGGGTCCAGTGAAAGGCTCGGGCGGTTGAAGTGAGCTGAGACAGGGGGGCAGCGACACGACTGTAATTCTTAATAAAACGCCTATAGAAATTTGCAAAACCCAGGAAGCATTGTAACTGCTTCCTGGACTCGGGGGTCGGCCAGTCGACTACCGCCCTGGTCTTCTCAGGGTCGGTTCGACAACGACCTCCCTCAAAAATAAAACCTAAGAATGAGACAGTGGAGGTGTTAAACTCACACTTCTCTGCTTTAACGAATAATTGGTTCTCCAACAGCCGCTGAAGAACTGTGCGAACGTGGGCCGTGTGTTGAGCGGGATCGCGGGAATAAATAAGTATGTCATCTAAATAAACGGACACAAAATTACCAATGAAGTCGCGCAGTACGTCATTAACGAGCGCCTGAAAAACAGCGGGGGCATTGATTAACCCAAAAGGCATAACTAAGTACTCGAAATGGCCCAGAGGAGTGCGAAAGGCAGTCTTCCACTCGTCGCCCTCTTTAATACGGACGAGGTGGTACGCGTTTCGAAGATCGAGTTTAGAAAAACAGGAAGCAGACTGTAACTGCTCCGGAAGAGAATCAATAAGAGGAAGAGGATATTTATTCTTAATAGTTATGTTATTCAAACCGCGATAATCTATACATGGCCGGAGTGATTTATCCTTTTTAGAAACAAAGAAAAAACCCGCTCCCACAGGGGAGGTCGAGGGTCTAATAATGCCTGAGGCAAGAGATTCGTTAATATAGTCAGACACAGACTCTCTCTCAGGACCAGAAAGGTTGTAGAGTCTACTTGACGGCAAGGGGGCGCCAGGTAATAAGTCAATCGCGCAGTCATAGGGACGGTGAGGAGGAAGTGACAAGGCGCGTTGTTTACTAAAGACGGCCGCCAGGTCGCGGTATTCTGCCGGGACCGAGGTAAGATCGATCTCCTCTAGAGGAGGCGTGTCTCGAGGGAACTCTTTAAGAGCGGAGCGCAGACAATTGCTGAGGCACTTGTCGCTCCATTTATCAATACAGCCACGCTCCCAGTTAATAACTGGGTTATGGTTACGAAGCCAGGGGAAACCTAGAATTACTTGAGGTGTACGAGAATTGAAAATAAAGAAATCAGTCATTTCGTGGTGATTTCCAGAGATTATGACATGTAGCTCCGTGGTCTTTAAATTAATACGGGTCAAAGTGTCCCCGGTTAAGCCGGCGACAGAAATTGACGGAATCTCGCGAGTAGGTAGAGAATACTCTTTAACTAAATCGGAGCTAATCAAACTTTGTTCAGCACCTGAATCGATAGAGCAGAGAAAGAAAAACGACGGTTATGTGTCTGAATGACCATGGGAAGTAATAGTTTGAATGGGGAGGTTAACGCAGACGTTCCCACCAGTAACTCCCGCTTTACTGGTGGAAGTTCTCGTTTCCCCGAAACGGACAGTGGGGCAGAAAATGACCGAGATTACCACAATAAATGCAGAGACGGGCAGATACACGCCGCTGTCTCTCAGCAGGAGTCAGCCGTGCACGCCCCACCTGCATAGGCTCGGGGGAGCGATCCCGTGAGGGAAAAGAAGATGATTGGCTGTGACCAGGAAGCAAGGAAGACTGGGAGTTGTAGTTCAAAGGGGATTGTTTTGAAGAAACGGACTCGTAGCGAGGGGTCGTAAACCCGGAAGTGGAAGGATTATGGGAAACGTAGTGCTGAGGTGCAGGCTTGGGCTCACCTGGAGGAGTCGAAAACCCGGAAGTCGAGGGTCGATGGGAATTGTAGTTTGCCTCTCTTCGTCTAGCCCGGTAACGGTCATCGATTGAGATGGCAAGGTCTATCAGTTTGTCGAAAGTCTCGGGTTCATCTTGCGTGGCCAGCTGGTCTTTGAGAAAATCAGACAGAGCGTTAAGGAAAATACCTTGGAGGGCGGGCTCGTCCCATCCTGTTTGGGCAGCAAGGATCCGAAACTCCAGAGCGAACTCCGAGGCATTACGACGGCCCTGTCGTAAGTTCAACAACCGCTTGGCGGCATTTGAAGCCTGCAGGGGACGGTCAGAAATCCTACGAAACTCTCGAAGAAGAAGTGCATAGGAAGCAGGGGGGTTATCATGACTCAAGAGGAACGAGTGAGCCTACCGGAGAGCGTTACCTTTGAGCTGGCTTACAAAGAAGGTGATTTTGGCCGTGTCCGACGAGAACTGGGAGGGAGCCCCCTCGAAGGCGAGTCGGCACTGGAGCAAGATGCCGCCACATTGGTCAGGGTCTCCGGTGAAGAACTCAGATGGTTTAATGAAAATTTTTGGACAGGAGTAGTGGGACCAAGAGCCACGGGGGCTGGCGGAATGACTGGAGCTGAGGAGGCAGAAGCTTGCAGCTGACGTTTTATGGAATAAATCATACCTCCGAGCTCCTGAAGGTTAGACTGGACCGTGGTCTGGTGAGTCAGCACCTGATGAATTACTTTGTCCATCCTGTCGATCCGCTCCTCCGCGGGAACGGGGGAGGTCTGCTCGCTCTTGGTCTCATTCTGGGTCTGTTGTGGCTGGAGCATTTCTGTTAGGAGTGCGCGGGGAACCCAGATGTTATGAGACCCAGAACGAGGCAGACACAGGGGAAATACAAAAGAACAGTGTTTATTATGTACAGTGAAATAATAGTGTCCACAAGCTGCTTCACAGAGGCTCCTGGAAAGAGGGACGTCAGGTTAATAGTTGTCCAACGGGGAGGGCCAGAGTGGTTTGTTTAATGAGCGTTTGTCCTTACAGTCCAAACCTGAAGGGGAGAGCTGGTCCTTCAGTCCAAGGAGAGCGAGCAGCAGAGGGAAATCCAACAAGGGTCCAAAAGGGAACGAGGAAGGCTGGCAACTGGAGGCAAAGAGGCACGAGGAATACCTGACAGGCCAAGGGATCCAGATCAGGTCACGAGGGAATCCAAAAAGCACGAGGAACCAGGAAACTGGAAAAAAGAGCAAAAGGTGAACAAATTCTTTTCACCAAGACATTTGCCTCACAACAGTACTAAACCATAAGAGGCGATATGCTCCAGCGTCGAGTCACATCGGACTGCAGCCTTAAGTAGATGGAGAGGCTCATCAGGCTGATGGCCGCCAGGTGTTGGTAATCAGCGGCCATCAGCAAGGCAGGCTGCAGGCAGTGGGACCCTTACATGTGTCTTCTAAAACATTTCCAAACCAAACTGATGCCTTAGTGGTAAACATCACTTTGAATGGAGGCCAAATCTTATCTGTAGTCTGTTGTTACCGTCTACCTTCAGCAACAACTGAGGCTCTGTCCGCCCTGATGGAATTCCTTGGTAATTTAAAATTCAAAGAGATCTTTTTGGCAGGAGACTTCAACATTGACTGGGCTGTCGACCCCCCTCTGTGATAAATTCAAGGAATGTTGCCTGTCTCTCAATCTAACCCAATTGATCAATTCTCCCACTAGATTAAACAAAAACCGTCCTGAAAAATCCTCCATCTTAGACCTATTTCTAACTAATATGCCTCACAAATTCCCTGGTATAGGTGTATTTGCCAATATCTTGACTGATCATTGTGTGACAGCGGCTTTGAGAGATATTAAACTTCCACCTTCTAAACCCAGATTAATTCAAAAAAGGGATCTGAAAGATTTTTGTGAACAGTCATTCCTCTGGGATCTGTCTCACTTTGACTGGCATCGTATTCTGTTAACAGATGACGTGAACTCCGCTTGGAACTATTTTCATAATAGTTTTATTTATTTTGTGAACAAACATGCTCCTTTTTGTCAGTTCAGAATAAAGGGAAGAGACAGCCCCTGGTTTACTCCAGAGCTAGCTGACCTCCTGCACAGGAGAGACCATCTTTGGGCCACATCGAGAAAATCTGACAGACACTGATTGGTTGAGTTTTCGACAGATGAGGAATAAATGCACAACTGCTGTCAAAGCAGCAAAATGCAGCTATTTCTTAGCTCAGACCTCCAAAAATCTAAATGACCCCAACAGATTCTGGAAAACCGTCAAATCTCTCTCAGGCACCCCACAATCATCTGACCTCCCATCACAACTTCTCATTAACTCTGTTCCTGTGTCAAATAAGCATGAGATCCTGAACTGTTTCAACAAACATTTTGTTGCTTCTAGATCATTATTTGACACAGTTACTAATGGAAAATCAGCCACTTCACTTAATAACCAAACTTCTACAAATCAAATCCCTCCTACAAGTCAATCCTCAATTAAACACAGCTTCTCTTTTTCTCTGTTCTCAGTCATTGAGGTTAATAAACTGTTAAAAGATCTTGATCCTAAAAAAATCTGCAGGTCCAGATGAACTTCCACCTTATTTCTTAAGGCTGGCTGCTCATATCATCACTGTCCCTGTGACCCACATCTTCAATCTCTCCATAAGACAAAACTCCATCCCAGACACTTGGAAAACAGCCTTTGTTCTTCCTTTGCTGAAGGGAGGTGACCCCACCCCAAATTCCGGTAAGTTGGCGCCCGTGTACATGGCTTTCAATCCACCTCTGCTGATGGTGTTCGGATTACTTTTGTTTTTTGCATTTCACATCTGTGACATCAACTCTCTGCTGGTGTTTGACAGACAACAACTTTTGGATCTTCGTTTTTCTGTCACTGAAGTCGCTTATTTTGACCATTATCAGCGTACCTCTGGAACCCCCCCCCCCCTGCTGGCGGACGTGCCAGCTTACCTTCGCTGTGCTCCTCACCTCCCTGCCCTGAGATATCGCTTCAGACGTCGGGGAAAACATGCTGGTCAGCTGGTGAAGCTGAAAGCTCTGCGCGCTGCATCTTCCTCTCCAGCTGGCAGTCATGGTCTCCAGCTTCCCGCATGCCCCGACCAGGTAACCAGCGGGAGTTGTCAGCCGTTACGCAGCCCGGACCGACCTGGAGGGGCTATTATTGAAAACCTGTGGCCATTAGTGCGCGCCAACTCCACCGCTGCTGGCTCTACTTTCGACAATATCCGGATGTGTTTGGTCAACGCAAGATCTGTTACTAACAAAACTTTTATCCTCAGGGATTACTTTCAAGAGCATGATCTGGACTTATTGTGCATCACAGACACTTGGATGTCACTGGGTGAGTCCAGCGCCTTGACGGAATTACTGCCACCGAACAGTCTGTGTTTTAACGCCCCGCGGCCATCAGGCCGGCGCGGTGGTGGATTATTAACAAGATTCAAATCAACTTTTGACTGTAAACAACTGCCCATCCCAGTTTCCCGTGCCAACTTTTGAGCTGAGCGTCTTTGAACTTGGACATTCACCTCAGACGTTATTTGCACTCGTCTACCGTCTACCGTCCACCTCGGTCTAAGGATTTCATAAATGAGTTTTCTGACTTCTTGGCTGAAATCACACCAAAATATGAGCATCTTTTCATTATTGGGGACTTTAATTTGCTTGTGTGCTGTCCAGAGAAGCCCTTGGTTAAGGACTTTTTAGATTTATTGGACTCATTTAATTTAACTCAGCATGTAAACAGTCCCACCCAAGAGCGTGGACATACACTGGACCTTGTTTTAACTCATGATATGACTGTTAATAATCTTGTTATTGGTGATAATGTTTTTTCAGACCACATGCCAGTCCAGTTTGAGTTCACCCTCCCCCATCTAACTCCTAAGTCGTGCATTCCTGCACGTCACACTTGGACCATTAACCCCTTCATTGCCGCACGTTTCACAGATGTTTATAACTCTGAAATGATCATTCAGCCCCCAGTGTTTCTCACCACCACTGAGGAGCTGACATCCCAGTTCAACTTTGTCTGCTTAAAGACTCTGGATCATGTTACACCTGTTAAAACCAAAAAATCAAAACTCAGAGCAGAACATTGGCTGAGTGACGTCACCAAGGCCGTTAGGCAGCAATGTAGGAAGACGGAACGAAAGTGAAGGAAAGACAGGCTGCAGGTCTCTTTCCAGATACTAAAAGAGAGTTTGCGCTGTTATCAGAAAACAGTAAAAGCTGCTAAATCAAATTTTTTCTCTGATATAATTACTGTAACTTCTCAATGACGACACGCGGGCACGGCTTCTTTGTTTGAAACGGGTGCTTTAATGAATGCCGTGAAAACTACAGAAACAAGACAGAAAGTACAGAAGTAAAACAAAAGGTTTCAGGTACAGTATTGAGCGACAAGTAAAACATGCTTTAACAAAGAAATACCTCATGGCCGCTCGTCATGAAAGAAGTCCTAAGCGAATGTTTCTCATCTTGTGCATTCTAAATAAGCATATAAAACATCAGAACACCATAACTGACCGATTTACAATGTATCACAACAGTTATAAATACCTTTACAGTTAGCGAACTATCGAGGCTGCTGCACGCCTCTCGTGTCCTCAGGTAACTGCATGTGGCTTCAGGTAAATGTGTGTGTGTCGAGCACAAAAGATCTCGCCACTCTCTTCCGTTCACATAAATCTCGCGATAACAGTACAACCAAAAAATAGTCCTTCATGACAGAATAAATGCATCTTATACAAAATAAAACATATTTCACAGTGTGAACTAAACAGACTAAAAACAAAATATTCTAACTACTGAAAACAAATATGAACCCGTTTAAAACATAAATCAATCATTGTGGTGACACTTACACTCCCACCAAATCACCAATTGGTTCTCAATGTGATTTTCTGATGAGTGTCAAGATTAGTCCATGTTACTGTATCAGTCTCAAGTAAAGTCACTACCTTGTGAATAGGTCTTTCTAGATATATTTACCTTGTCAGTGGTTTCACTGATCTTTGGTTTCACCTTTCGAACCTTGTCGTCTGGACGTTCTAGAGTCTCTACTACTAGAGGTCGTTTCCATTTACATATTGAAACATTATCATCTTGTAAGACCACACTGGCGTTCGCTTGCAGTTTCCGTGAAACCCTTTGCCATTTCTGTCGCCTTTGGATGTTTGTAGCCGTTCTGCATCTTCTACACTCATTACAGTGGTAGATGTAAGAAGAGACCATACTTCTACATCCCAAAATCCATATGCCATTTGCATGCAATTCATTCATAGTCATGGCTCTTCCTTGGTGATGAACATGTTCATGGTAGTGTTTGATGAGGAGGGTTGACACATGAGACTTCTTGGGGAGAATTGCGGGGTGCTTGACTTGATGTAAGGCTGATTGGGACAACTGTCCTCCCACCCTGAAAACATCAGACTTATCTAAGAAAGCATTTAGCTGCCTTAGTTTGTTATGCTTGTGTAGAGAATTTTCCTTCTGAGATCTAATTTTCTGTATTACTTTAATAAAAGCCTTTCTTTGTGCTAACCTGATAATGAACACTTCTGTGTCTCTTCTCTCTTCAAGATTTGTTACTTGGTTTGTTCTTTGTTGAATACCCTTAAACTCTTTGATAAATCGTTTGAGTCTGGCGATAGCCTTTACAACTCTCGACCAATCAGAGAACTTCTTTAAACGCTCTAGAACTGTGTTCACTTCCTTTGACTGTACTGTGTATGTATGACCTTTACTGAGTTGAAGATCTGTTTCTTCAACTTCTCCCACCATTTCCTCTTTGATTGGAAGATCTTGTTCCCAAAGTGATTTGGGGTTCTTCATCCAGTTTGATTATTTTAGTTGAGTAGTGGCTAAACCTTTTGAGGTTTGACCAGCCAAATTTTCTGTGTTGGATGTTAACGGAAGTTTGTAGTATCTATTTCTCTTTCGTTTTATGTTTTTGGTCACCTTTGACCTGAACAGAATTTCTTCCTGCGAGACTGGTTGGCTGTCCGTTGCGTGCTTAGGAAATTCGGGTTCCAAAGTCTTTATCACATCAGTTGGACTGACTTCTTTTGCTTGGATTCTGCATACAAAATGCACATGTTGCTTGGGTTCAACTGCTGGTAGTGACACAGGGGTTTCTTCACGAACGATGATTCTGTGACTCGTACTGATAACATCTTTTTGATTTTGAACTTGAGATGCGCAACCAACTATGCTCCAGCCGAGATCGGTTAACTGTGCATAAGGTTGGTTCTCTCTGCCTGCAAGAACTTCGCGTGGTAAGAGGGCTTGTTGACAGTTATAGCCAATAAGAAGACCAACTTCGCATTCGAGCATTGGAGGTAGCTTGTCCGCCAGCCTTTCAAGATGAGGCCACTTTAAGGCGGTTTCAGATGTTGGGATATGTGACCTGTTAACAGGGATGAACTCTCTCGTATAGACTGGTGGCAATGTGATTCTCTTTTCATGCTTATATCTTCTAACTTGAATGTTTACCAGCTTGTCACATAGTATTACTGTCGACTTGGCAGACATAGTTGACAGTCGCAGATTGACCTTACCTTTATCCGTGTCAATATTTTGGGCTACTTCATCTAAAATGAAGGATGTATCGCTCTGTGAGTCGAGGAGTGCATATACTAAAACCTTTGTTTGGGTGATTTTTTGATGAAACCCAGACAGGCACTATAGAGAATGTAAATGCGCTTGAAGTAGATCGGGTTACTCTATTAGAGATTGCTGGTTCAGCTCCTTCTTTAGTGTCTGCTTCTTCTTCATCTTGAGTGTTATCGCTCGGTGCAGATATTACCCCTTTACGTTCAACGAACTTGTCATCGTGCAAGCATGTAGGATGTTTCCTTTGACATTTTTCGCATGTGATCATGGCATCACACTCCTTCGAATGATGTCCTCTCTTCAAGCATCCAAAACACAGCCTTTCTGCTTGTGCAAACTGGATACAATCTTGGACAGGGTTTTCTGTGAATTTGAAACATTTATCGAGTGTGTGACCGTTTCCTTTGCAGAAAAGACAGGCAGCCAAGTCGTTCAAGCAAAAACATTAACAACAAACTCAAGCCACACATACTATAACCTGAGTGTTTGAGCTTACTCATTTCCAAACCTTTGAGAGCTTGTGCTGAGGCTATGGGATCACAAGCTAAGTCAGCTTCAGTGGATATAAAATCAACAAACATGTGAAAGGATGGATACTTTTCATCGCCAGCCTTTGTCATTTTCATGGCTTTCCGGTTCCATCTTGCGGTCAACCACTCTGGAAGTTTTAGCAAAAGTTTCTGAATTTCTATACAGTCATTGAGAACCTCCAATGTCGTTACGTGTGACATTGCAGCTTCACAAGTCTTAAGGAAATCAGCAAACTCTCTCAACTCACTTCCATCCTTGGAGTTTATTTTAGGCCAATTGTTAAGCTTGTCTCTAAAGCATTTTCCTATGGTGAATGGTCTTCCAAAACGCTTTTCTAGCACTTTCCAAGCTGAATCGTATGCTTCATCTGTGCCCAATAGGAGAAGGTCTTCAACTGCTCTCTTTGCTGGTCCACCGAGGTACTTTCTGAGATAATAAAGTTTCTCATTCTTTGGAATGTTTTTTCTTTCAATCAGGATTTCAAATGATAACTGCCAGTCCTTATACTTTAAAGGGTCGCCAGTAAACAATGTAGGTTCTGGAGTTGGAAGACGATTAGCATTTATTGCTTCCGCTAGTATGCTAACTAGCTCATAATTCGGCTGTTGTTGAATTGCAACGGAGGAGACTCGTGTAGCTTGAGGGATGAATGGTGGGCTTGATGCTTTGAATGCTTGGTTTGTGGTGACCTCAAGTTGGTCACCAGGATTTGGTTGAGCTTGGTTCATAACTGCGGGAATGTGCGGCACAGATCCAAAGTGAGTTTGTGTGGCTTGTGGGATGAATGGTGGGCTTGATGCTTTGAGTGTTTGACTTGTGGCATTATGGACTTGGGTCAAACTTAGAGCTTGAAAGGGAACGTGTGTTACGACAGGGATTGCTTGGAATTTGCTTTCTGTTCTAATACTGCATAGTAAACTCTGACCTTCGGAAATACCTTCACCTTCATTGTAAACCTTTGCTCGAGCCTTTGCTGCATTCAGTTTTTTAACTTCTTCCAAGCGTGTAATCTTTCTGTGCTGCTCTTCTATTAGTTGCTGTTCTTTGAGATTCTGCTGGTCGATTACTCGCTGTCTTTCGAGTTTCTGCTGTTCCATTGCTTGCTGTTCTTCGAGATTCTGCTGGTCGATTACTCGCTGTCTTTCGAGCTTCTCACGTTCTAACCTTTGTAGTTCAGCTGTTTCCCTTTCTTGCTCCTCCATTATTGCCAATACTTTAGATGCAGCTGCTTCGGCCTCTGCTTCCAGTCTCTTGCTTATTTGTGAGCATGACTGACTTGAACTACATTTAGACCTTCGTGATCTTGACCTTGATGTAGTACTTTCAGATCCCAGGCATGACCCTACGTCTGGCCACGGATCTTCTTCGCTTTCTGGAAGGTGTCCTTTAAGTTGGTTTTCAGCTCTTTTGACAATACATGCAGAAAGTGATGTACATACATCTACTTTGCGCCTTGCGTCTGCATCAGGAGGTTGTATTTGTCGTATTTGTTCGTAGATGGTTTGTACATTTCTGCAGGTGATGTTCACATCCTTAATCAGCTCCTTTAATTCGCTCTCAGAAGCCTCCCTCTCTAATGCCGATTTGCTCAGTTTTGCTTCACATTTCCATTTTTCAAAAACGGCTACGTATTTGTTTTTAAGGCCCTTGAGTTTCTCCTCTTGAAGCTCTTTACCCCCTTCAGTTAATGTTCTTACTCTTTCACTTCGATGAACAGTTTGTGTTTCTGGGATTTGCTCATCATCATTTCCTTCTACTTCAGTATGTGATACAGCATAGAGCTCCTCATGATTTTTGTCAGTCATCTTGTGAGTCTGGATAAATTTTACTCAATGCCTTATGTTTAAATTACAAATACTTCTTCAAACTTGTAACTTACATATGAGTTGACTATTACTTTGGGATTATTGTCATTTCATACTTTAGCTGTAATGAGCTTCACTCTCAAAACATTTGTACTTCAACTTAAAGAACCTTGTGAATTTTCACGCTTAATTTGATTTTAAGCAAAACACAAACTCCTTTCTTAAACAACAATAAATCACTTTGAAGTCCAGTAGAAATCACGTAATCTTTGACAAATGTGTTATAGAGACTTGTTGTGGCTTTTGACTTAACCTTTAACTTAACCACTCATTGTAAGGATGGTACCATTTGCTGTTTCTGTTTGTGTCTGTTTCCCTA